>NW_016690450.1:226429-504713 GCF_001604755.1 Lepidothrix coronata | reverse complement strand
CGGGAAAAAAAAAAAAAAAAAAAAAAAATTGGGGCAAAGAAAAAAAAAAAAAAAAAAAGAGAGACACAGTAGCAGCCCTGGCAAATGAAGAGTGTGTTTTTCCCTGGGTCTGTGGAGGCAGTGGTGATACCAGACCATGGTCAGATATGTTTTAGCTCTTGTTTGAAGCTCCTTAAGGATCTTCAGCAGGAGACATTAGCCTCCAGCCAGCCCTGCAATCTGAGCCAAGGCGATGCTCAGGGTGCAAAATAGAGTTGTTCATGGGGTGAAGGCCCCCAGAAAAGCTAGTCTGCAGCTTTTCACCTAGATTTCTGACAGCATTTTGAGGTCAGACAGTTAGATAAAGCATACCTGTACACCTCTATATACCCTTGCATATAGAGTTTCTCTCTCTAAGTTTTTCTTGCACCATAGAGTTTCTCTAATGAGAGAAAGGAAAACCAGCAAAAGTCTCATGGAAAATAAAACCCTTCAACAGGTAGAAAAAAGAATTTAGAGGAAATTATTTCAAAATATAATGCCTAGCAGCACCTTCTAGCAAGCCTCCAGATAACTCTGGGACTCCTTTGCAGGTCAATTCGCTAATTTCCAAATACGGTTGGGAGCCTAGCTTCAGAAATCCAAGTTTCAGGATCCAAGCTTGTTTAACAGCAGACACTGTTGCCTGATCTACCAAAATGGGGATCCAATGAAAATCTGACAATATTGTAAAAGCTCCAACAACATTTTTGTGGACCTACTGTAATAATGTATCCCATGAAGGAGCTAAAATGAAAGAAACTATTCTAGGCAAGTATCTAATCTTCAAATATAAATCCAGTCAGCAAAAACACAGTAAAGCAAAGTTTTATCTAAAATTTGTCTGTAATTATTTTGGGGAAGTTGGTTAATAATTTATCTCATATATTTATAAGTAATGGTAGGATCCCCTGATAGACTGCTTCTCTGAAATAATTTTCTGAAGGAACTGGGGAGGAATGTGTATAAATAGAACAATATATGTGACTACCCTCCCTGTGAGGTATACAGAGAATTTAGATTCACTTTTTTGTCAGGTGATCTTTTGCTAATCTAATAACAAAACTGAAATATGCCAATAGAGACCTTTAGAATCAGACTCTGATACAGAGAATTACATTGCACTTGAAATGCTTCATATTAACCTATGAGAGAAATACAGGATTTACAACAGAAAAATGTTCCTACCCCTCTTTACCATAGGAAGAGCCTAAATCTTCTCTTTTATCATTCTGCTCACTGGTGTCTGTCATTGAGTGTATGGCAATGAAGATTTATTCTTGAGATCTCAAGTAGTTATAAAGTAAGATAGTTTCCAGGGACTGGGGGCTGTGTTATCTAAAGTCATTTCTCCAGTAACACAGAAATAATTTTTCTGGCAGCACAGAAATCACTGGAAAAAAATAGGTAAATGTATTGGACTATAAATAAAAATACAAATCAGGCATATACAGGAAATGTTCTCCCAATTCAAGAAATACATTTTAAAGTAGATTTACTTGAAATACACAGTAGAGTTTCATATAGACTTTGCAGGACGTGGTTGTTTGGATCGGTAGTCTTATCATTAGAAAACTAATTTTGCTATGTTTATGGCACTTTAAAAGATATAACTGTCTCATTACTTGGTGTTGAAAATATAACTTCAGCCTGAGCAGTCATCTCATCCAGAATTCACATAGTTTATGGGAAATGCAGCCAGTACTAAAGGGCATCACAGGTCACAACATTTCTAAACTGACCTTTGGAGACAGCAAATTTTTTTTGCAATAAGATGATATTTAGAATTTCCTGGCTCATTTGAAGGAAATTTGCATGGTGTCTATGCAAGCATTAAAGCTGAATTAAGTTCTGTTTTCTTAATTCTGTAGCTAGCCAATAGATATCACTCAGTCTCAGTGGAAATGGGGTATGACAGTTTTCATCTGGTGAAGCTATAAACAGTATTGTTGAAGGAAACAGATCTCTCCTTTCAAGAAGACAAAGAGAGGGAAGGATAGCTGGCTTTGGCTTAAGCCCTGGCCATAAAGAGGGCTGTTTTCTCTGAAGTGCTATATGTACCTCCCTGGTTACAAGCAAGCAGTAAACATGTTTTAAGGTTGGAGAGAACAGACCTGGGGTTATGAGTGAGAAAAGTGTGTTAAGTCCTGGAAGAAACCATCAGCAATAACTTAGTATTTAAGTGAAGGAATGAAGGGCATAAAGCAAAAAATGGCCCACCAGACCTTAATTTCCTGAAGCTAGGCACGCATTTCTGGAAATTTTAAACTTGCTTTCGCTTTCTTCTCAGTTCTAGGCAAGGAGACTGTATTAGGGAGGGGGGAAGATGCCTGAAAAAAATGTGAAACCTATGAAGAGACAGCTGAAATCAGTTTTCTGCACTAGCCTTTGATTAGCTGTTCTCCAGCTCTAAACCCCTGAAGCCAAAGGAACTAAAAAACCCAGCCATAAACAATGAATGCTTTGAATTAGCTTCTCTTCATATGTCATGCAAGAGGAGAGGAGTGACGTGCCCGCAGTGAACAGCCGCACAGAAGGTCAGCTGGAATCTGCAACAAAGTCCAAGGTTGGAAACTAATAGCTAAAAGCATCTTCAGGACTCCTAAGAAAAGCCACATAAAAGTCAAGACATTTGTTAATTAAGCAAGTAAAACATTTGTTGATGCAGGAGAATGGCCACAGCCATCTGAACATATGGGGGCTTCAAACTCTGCCCTCCATGCAGCCCAACGCTTCTGCCCCATTTCCTTCACTGTTCAGCCTCCCCCAGGATCGTGTCTTGCTGCTCAGGGATGCAAAGAGACAATAGATCTAGAAGAAAGTAAATATATCTAATACAGGAAATTCAACCCATCCACTAGAAGATTTTGTTCCTCAAAACACCAGGTGATCATCTGCTTCAACTAGGGATGAAAAAAAGATGAAAAAGATCTTATTTGTTGATAACATGCTATCCATTCTGAAGAAACCATTAACACTGAAATCATAGTCTTGTTCTGACAGACATTCAAACAGGTCTGTAAAGATCCAGGATTCAAGTCCACAAGTGGACTTTTCACATAGTGTGTTTATTTAAACAAAAAGATCAAGGCAGAGGCATGCAAGAGAGCTAGCAGAGATTTTTTTTAAAGAAAACAAGGAAACACACCAAGGTTGTAGGATAAGAGTTTAAAGGCATAAACCAGACAAATCTTAGGAAAAAATAATTTATTTTATTCCTGCTTGTTCATGGGAACCAGGTATTATGGTTGAATTTTTATAAGGATGAATTACAAGGCAAGTGATTTTCTTTTTTATCATTTTGAATCATTACTTAAACCATTATTTTTCCCTTAAGTTTTTTATTTCTGATTTTCCTTCAGTTAATAATTTATATTCCAGGTGTTACAGATGATTTGGTGCCCCAGAGAGATTTCTTAAGACTAGTGATAATCACTAAAAGCAGTAACTTCTTCAGAGCCCCTTTTTACATAAATTTATTTAAACTGTAAAGGAGTAAAATATGAACTGGAGAGATTTTAGAAGTTGCCCAGGAGATGTTAGCAGTAACAACTTCTGGGAGTCCAGAGGGCAATTGTTTAAAAGCAGAAATAATGTAACCAGGGAAGCAGCATTTACCTGTACAAAACCCTTCCCACAACATCTCCATTTACTACATATCCTGTAGCATTAGCATAACTAAAGCTAATCCCAAAATAACGATCAAGAACAATCTAAGACACATGAAAAAGAAAAGCCTGTTCCTTGCTCTTCATCACTAACCCAGCTTGTAGGGTTTTGCTCATTTTTTTCTTTTACCATCTAGAAACTGACATTGTTTTGCTTCTTGATATTAAAATACATACATTATAGTTAGGGCCACTACATTTTATGGAGGCTGGATACTCTTGCATTTTTTCTTATCTGGCATTCTACATAAGACCTAGAAGATAGGAATCCATATTTCATTTTATCAACCATTTTTTAAAAATCAGAAAGAAAAACCCAAACTGTTTTGGGGTTTCTGTCTACTCCTCAGCCATTATGCTCTCACCACTCTCCAGGAAAAAAGAGTCTTCCAGAGGCTGCAGACTTGAAAATATCAGGATGAACTCTTTTTTAAAATATAATTTCTCTAGTAAGAAAGAAAATGTATGTTAAAGTGAAGTTGCTCCTTTAGCCAAAGAGATGTTCAAAAAATGTTTAGGTGGTTATAAATAGATGTGTATTTTTATAGATCATAGAATCATCTCAGAATTATAGAATTTTTTAAGTTTGAAGGGACCTTAAAGATCATCTACTTCCAACTCCCCTGCCACTCCACCTTCCACTAGACCTACTTGCTCAAAGTCCCATCCAACACGGCCTTGAACACTTTCAGTGATGGGGCATCCACAGCTTCTGTGGGCGACCTGTTACAGTGACTCACCATCCTCACAGTAAAGAATTTCTTCCTGTAATATCTAATCTAAACCTACCATCTTTCAGTTTAAAGCCATCTACCCCTTGTCCTATCACTACATGCCTTTGTGAAAAGTCCAACAAGTTACAAAAGCCTATATGCAGCTGCCCTTTTCCCTGTGTGTGTACATGGTTTAGAAAGCTCTCTGTCTCCAAAGGTTTCTTTGTTTCTTAAGAGCCCGGTACTAAAGGGATCTTGGCAAGTATAAATCATTTACTTTTAGGTATGAAGGAGGCAATCTGTATTCAGTGTTTGCACTTACAATATTGTCAATGGGAAACTTGGATGTACAAGGAAACTTGTTTATTCACTGCTAACAGGTTTTTTTTTGTCAGCCCTTACTCTTTTTAATAAACAAATTTTTCTACTAAAAAAACTACTGCAGAACAATATAGTAGATTTTTCCCTATTTTCTTTTACATGTGACAGTAGCACATGTAAGAAATAACTATAATATCAGTGTTATAAAATTAATATGACACAGCAGCTACTGTATTTTCCTATTATGTTCTTTATTATCAGTGTTGGACCATTTCCATTTTAAGTCCTGTTTTCAGTTGCCCAATTTCAGCCATGTTAAGTAGAAAATTTTTAGGCCAGAGTTCTGGCCAAGACAATTTAAGGGAGAACATTTTCAGTTTTACTTTTTCAATCATTTCCAGGAGTTACCTTAAAGGAGCCTGGTGATTTTCCCTTTAAAACGCTCCTGTGTTTCCTGCTTCGAAGCTGGTACTTTATCAGGATGATTACTCTGTTCATAATGTACCAGAGGAAATAAAGCTGATCTGGAAAGAGGTGAGGATGGGACAAGATGGGATGGTAGTCGAGGAACGGAAAAAGAATGCACAAGTGGTTGGCATGAGGACGGTGGAAGTGGTCTTTTTCCCTACCGAAGCTGGATATCAAAGTGTCTCATGATGGAAAACACTAAAACTGGAGGAGAAAGTGCAGGAGGAAGAGCTTGGGAAGGGTGCTGATAACACCAAGATCTCGGGTTCAATCCCCTATATGGGCCATTCACTTAAGGGTTGGACTCAATGATCCTTGTGGGTGCCACCAACTTAAAATATCCTGTGATACCGTGAGATGGCAAGTGGGAAGGGGAAAGGACCAGAGAAGGAACGATGCTCTTTGGGAAGGTGGACGTGACAAAACAAAGCATGTGAGAGCAGCTGAGAAGTCCAGAGAGCAGGCTGATTTGAGATTAGAAGCACTAGGGGGAAAGTTTCAGACGGCAGGCCTGGAAGGATTGGCTGGGTAAGAAAAATTATACTGGAAGCTGGAAAAAATGAGGAGGAAGATACAAAGCCAGGGCAGAGACAGGCCTGGTGCAGAAACATGTGGGTGGAGAAAAATAAAGCAGAAAAACAGACTTGGGGCTGGAAAACAATGTCAGAAGAACCTATGCCCCATGGGAAAAAAAATAGCTGCCTTTTCAAAGAAAGCTTTTGTCAAGTTCAAAAACTAGAAAGTTTCAGATTAAGGTTGTGTGTGTAACCCTAGCACAGTCTTATCTGTGGTATTTTTGTCACAACTCTCACTCAGATTAGTAACTGTTTGCTTTTCATCGCTTCTCATCATTACAAGGAAATCAAATTATAAGACATGCAGCAAAGAAAACACAAAATATTGGTGAAAACATTTTTTTGAAGCGTAAAAGTAACAGAGAAACAGGGATAAGAGAGTTCATCGCAAAGAAAATGCTATGGTACACTCTAGGTAAGTGTAAGTCATCAGTAACATCATCCTTTCCTGAAAATTATATACTAGGAAACAACCTGTGTCAAACAACAAATAAGCAAGCAGCACACTGGAAGGCTGGCAGAAGCCTATTGCAGGGGCATCTATTTAAGGGCAAAATAAAACTTATTTCTGTTGGACGTAGGAAAAAAAAGGAAGCTAGGGAAGTTAAAAGGACTAGAGAAAATTACAAGGAAAATATTTAAGAACTGTATGAGTGTTTCAGACTTGCATCAATAGCGTATCTATCAGGACCATCAGGATTCGGGGCCACTATACAGTCTGAAATAAAAATCCAGCCAGGAGATTCCAATATGAAACAGCAAGGCCAGAACTTATGGAGAGTACTAGCAACAAAGATCAAGGAGAAGAAAGTGTAGGCTAACTTTTCTACTATTCTACTATTATTCCTTGTCAAATTAACTATACTTGTACTCACAGTGCAGCAAAGAAACGTGAATGCTACCAACAATTCTGTTTTCTCCCTTATAAATGCAACAAACCCCTTCAACTAGGGTTCTGTCCAGACAATAATGCTCTTTAATGCAGCCTATTCCAATATAAAGGAAGCTATTCCAACACAAAGAAAACACAGGAATTTCTAACATAGTCTTCCCTATTTCTCAGAAACTTTTAAAAGCTTCTCAATCTTGTTGTCAATGGTGACTGAAGAATTTATAAGTTCTCTTTCCCATGGCATTCTCTCAAAGTCTCTGGTGATAGCAAGACTTTGGAGAACCAATGTGTTTTAAAATCCAGTCTTCCTTTATCAAGCAGTCAGAAAAAAAAAAAAAAAAAAAACAAAACAAAAACGAAAACAAAAAACGAGAAAAGATGCAGTGAAATGTCATTCTCTCTTTTAATTAGTTTCTTCAGCTTTTCTGATGTAATGGTAAAACACTTCATTTAAGGGTTGCTATTGGCAAAAAAGTTACAGTCAGAAAACTATGTTCAGTGTCCATTGAATTCTCTTGATGCCCCCTGCAGGCCATACTAGCTAGAAAGCCTAAATCCTCCTAGGAAAAATCCTGCAGCTAGTATCAAAATACCTATTTTGAAATAGAGCTGTTTCCATTTTAGCTTGTCTCGTGAACTTACCGATACACAGTCCTTCCTGTTCCAACAAGCACAAGCAAAATGTAAAACAGCTCTAGATTCCTTCCCGATGACCTAATTAGGCAGAATAATGAAGGCTGGAGGAACAGTGAAGCACAGAGATGTGTAACACCAAATATGGGGGTAAAATTGCAGATGCCTGTGGTACATGAGACTTGGAGGAGTCTTCTCCATCCCTGTGGGCACATGCAGCTTTGCTGTTTTCTGTCCCAAAGATACTGATCTGTTGTCAAATGCTTTCACCTCCATGTGATAGTGTCTCTTACAGAATGACAAACTTCTGGAATTAGTCAATGGCGGGGCTAGAGTCAGTCACCTTCAAGAAGCTGAGGGCTTCTCCTTACTAAATGCCCTCCAAGACTTCATAGTACCTGCCTGTCATTGCTAGGCTCTCCTCTCCAACTTCCTGCAGGTTCAGGATCCTCAGGGACAAATGAGATAAAACTGCACTAGCTGATTATTTTTCACTATTTTTCTTTTTAACCTTGGAGACTACACATATTGTAGGTTTCTCATAAGGGATCTGTTTTGCTAGCAGTTTGGAAAAGGCTGACTTTATGAGATGAAATATTCAACTTCAGTACTCAGGAGGAGAGAAAAACTGTAATCACACATCATTAAATGAATCACCCCACTATCCTAGTAGGATGTAACAGGATACAGTGTGCTGCAAAAACCTGCTTTAAAAACTTAAAATTACTCTTTCTTTAAAAATCAGGATCAATCACCCCTCATTTGTTTCGAGAAAAGACACATAACACCTGGAAGGCATGAGGTGAATATGGTGGGATAATTCCCAGCTAAAAAAATATTAAGGGTATAGATTAAAGAAGAAATAGAAGATAGAAATTTCTAAAAGCTGTTTGTGAGACAAGTTGCAGGAAAGTGAATAGTACTGAGAATAGATAATTAGCAATGGGAAATTAGTACAAAGGAATGTAAGGTTCTCATAACCTTTTTTGTTCCTGCTGTCATCTGTTTTTTAGAAAAAGAAAGCCCTCTGAGGCAGGTCGTCGAAGTTTGATGGACGCACACAAGCTGATCTGGGATCATTCTGGACCTCTTAAGTCAACCTGCAGCAGTATGGAGCCAAAATGAAGCCAGTGAATATAATATGAGTAGGAGAGAAAGGACACAAGGTGCAAGCAAACCTCTCCAGAGGAATCACTGCTATTATCTGGTCTTCATTACACAGATGTTAACTCCGAGCTATTCTGTGTGCTTGTTTGATAGCTAGTGTCTAAGGTATAGTGCTTTTCTTCTGAAATGTCATCTTCCTATTGTGAACAGTGAAATAACTGCCATGCTGAGGTTTGGGGGTAGCTTGTTTTGTTTTGTAGAGTTTATCTCTGCCAGCCTCTCACAGGATAACTCTGCCTTGGCAGAGAGCACTTAGAAGAGATTGCTGTTTCAAGTCTTGCTCAGTTTAAGGAAACTAGAATAACTTTTCACTTTTATTCCTTGGAGAGGACCAGCCAAACTTAATTTCCTTCCCAAAGACTGAGAGGAAATTAAAACAAGTGTTTAAAAGGAGTGGAGTATATTCTCAAAGTATTTCTGAGAAAGTCAGTTTTATTTAATGCACGCTATTGTGGTAAAGCTCTCAAAGCATCACCTATTTTACTCATACACTGAAAATTCAATATATTTACAATGTAAAGCACTTTGTACACAACATTATTCACCTTAAGACTTGTTCTGATTTATTCTACTAACTGAGGTGACAGTGCTGATTCAGACCATAAAAGATGTGGAGGGGATATCCACAACATCAGCATCTTAATTTAGGGTAAGTGCCACATAGACTTTCGTTCCTGGTCCTGTGTGTGGGATGCCCAGCACAGTCTACAGCGCAAGTTGCACAGTGAGCCCTTGAAGCAATGGAGAGGGAAGGTAATTTAGCTTACTAATGATCTTATTTCTTCTGGCACAAGGCATTTAATTTGAACTAGTTTCTTAGGATCCTGGGTTTTGATAGATATTTGGAAAACATAAGCACTTGTTGACTTGCTATAAGAGAGGATAAAAACAAAACCCTATTAGGTTAACACAAATTGTAAATCTCACAATTTTGTTTTCCATATTTTCAGAAAGTTTTCAGAGCAGAGTCTCATGTTTCAAAAAATTCCTTCAAAAATTAGTTATTTAACAGTGTGTTCAGTAATATTTCAAGCACCAGTACAGTTAATGAACTCTGCTGTTGCTGTATGAGCTGTACACTAGGCTATGTCATTGCAGTCTCATTTAATCTCTTGCTTTGATTTGGAACTCTTGCAGAAATTGGCAGTGATGGGGAGCTCCAGATCCCTAGTGAAGGCTAGGCAGGGAGTCTATAAAGTTGTTTTAATTCATTGCTATTTTCAAAAGAAAGGGTAAGCAAGAGCAACTGCCCTAGGTGTCCTCTGGATGGCTTGCAATCCTTTATCTCCCTGAAAAAAAAACTGCTGCTGACTTCTGCGGTCCCATGTAAGCTCAGCAAGGCCAGGAGAGCTGTTGTTTTAGACACTGTCATTTAATCATCTAAGGTAGGAAAATGCATCACAGATCTGAGACAAGAATCTACTGCTGTGCTTACTTTGCTTTGCTTAATGGTCTATCATGTCATTCCATTTTATCTCCATCTTCAGATGGTATGAGGAATCTTCTAGGCGGTCTTTATCTAATATCTCCTGCAGAACAAATTGCTTTCACTTTAAGTTGTTCGCACTTTCACAGTGATACAGCAGAGAAAAATAAAGTTTCTGATGATTTACAGCAGGAAGTAGATAACGTGCCCTCCTGACATCACTGAAGGAGAAGCAGAAAGGTTTCATAAACACATTTCTAAAAGGCACGATCAGAAACAGCACATTGCCACTTCAGAAAGGCCCTAGCTACAGAGTTTGCATTTATGTCCAGAACCTCTTGCACTTTGGGATTGTTCAGGTCTCTAAGGCTGCTTTTCCATGATACTACAAGCTAATTATGAATTTTAAAAACAGAACTTCTAAAAGGTTTTATGTGTTGATGTCATAATTCTCAAACAATGGGAAATGAGAAGGAAAAAAAAGGCAGCAAAGACTAGGAGGGCTAAGAGCGGCTGGAAAGCTGCCTGGCAGAAAAGGACCCGGGGCTGTTGGTTGACTGCCAGCTGAACATGAGCCGTAGTGTGTCCAGGTAGCCAAGTATGCCGATGCATCCTGGCTTGGATCAGAAACAGTGTGTCTGGTAGGATCAGGGAAGTGATCCTCCCCCTGTACTTGGTACTGGTGAGGCCACACCTCGAATCCTGTATTCAGTTTTGGGCCCCTGACGACAAGAAAGACATTGAGGTGCTGGAGTGTGTCCAGAGAAAGGCAACAGAGCCTGTGAAGGGTCTGGAGCTGCAAGGTAAAATACACATAGGTATTTCCCCAAAATGCCAAGGATTCAAAAAGATTTATTTGAAGGCAAGGACACTAAAAACTTACAAGAAACTAACAGTGCAGCAAGACAGCACAGGGCCTCAGGGGAAAGGCAAGTTCCTGTGCTCTTCCAGGGCTTTTTTATTTTCTCTCTCCTTCCCCACCCTCTCCAGCCTGAGGAGGCCCTGTACATGTCTGTGAACATTATCTCTCCTGCACACCAGAAAGAGAGGGGGCTCACTCACAGTCCTCCCCACAACCCTCTCTGAAATGGAGAAGGAAAGGGAAAAAACCATCTAATCCTCCTGAGGGAAGCACTTTGCAGGCAGAAAAAGGCTTCCTAAGTGAAAAACGAGTTCTAGCTTCCCATTAAAAATTCTTCAAAAAACGCACCTATCCCTACAGGAGCACAAGCCTTATGAGAAGTGGCTGAGGGGAACTGGGGTTGTTTAGGCTGGAGAAAAGGAGGCTCAGAGGAGACCTTCTTGCATTCTACAACTAGCTGAAAGGAGGTCATAACTAGGTGGGTGTCAGCCTCTTCTCCCAGGTAACAAAAGACGGACAAGAGGAAATGGCCCCAAGCTACACCAGGAGAGGTTTAGATTGGATATTAGGAAAAATTTCCTCATGGAAAGGGTTGTCAAGCATTGGAACAGGCTGCCCAGGGAAGTGGTGGAATCACTGTCCCTGGAAGTATTTAAAAGATGTGTAGATGTGGCATTTAGGGACACTATTTAGTGGTGGACTTGGCAGTGCTGGGTTACCAGTTTGATTCCATGATCTTAAAGGTCTTTTCCAACCTAAATTCAATGACTGAAGCTATTCAAGTCAGAGGTCTTTTACTTCTGTGTATAAAATGCCCTACAAAGCACTGCTCAGGAGCTTGAGACTGAGACAAAAATACTGAAGAATCATTTTAGCTAGAGAAAATCTCCCAGGGAAAGCCTCATGGACTTGGTAACACCAAAACAATTTTTAATTGTATGTTGGTTTCAAAGAAATATTCACCTAGCACAGCAAAATAAGCTCTATAATTTCTGACATTATCAAAAGGGAAAAAAACCCAATTTAGTTTTATCTAAACCTTAAACAGTTTTTGTGACTACTCAAGAATTTTCAGCAAACAAAAGAAAAAGCATATTTTATGGAGTTTGGCTTCAGAAGTTATTCTAACAAAAAGTAGATAGCAAACCTTTCTTGAGGCCTTGTGACATTAGATTTTACAAAGAAAAAGAGGAACAGATTTTTACTAAGTTCATTTATGTTTCTATAAGGAATAAAATAGTACAATATAACAAAAGGATATCAGGTCCTATAGAAGGTTCAGCATTTTCACAGCTCAGGTTTTGCAAAAAGGTAGTCCACAGATGGATGTAGTTCCACAACACCACATGCACATATCTGGCAATAGAAACTAAAACCTGCTCTTTGTTTGAAGACAGGAACTGTGGCAAGGTACAGCTGCTTGTTTGAGCTAAAACACTGAAAAATAGACTACTTAACCAGCAGCACAAGTTTGCACCCACATCTTAATGTATATGTTAAAGGCTTTAATTGCATTTATAACACAGGCCAGAAAATATGCTACAGGAGGGCTGCAACAAAGACCAGCTTCTGTGACTGAGAGAAAACAGACATATGTGTGCTAATTCAAAGGGCCAAGAAAACTGTGTGAGGTGGAAGAGGATGGGAAGGAGGATAGCAACAGCCTCCAAACAGTGTTATTATGGCTCTGTGAATAACCGATAGTCTTCTGGAGATTGTCTGAGTCCTGGGGAGAAAGAGAAGGAAAAGGTATTTGTTATTGCTGAAACGAAAATCTGAAAGAACTATTCAGTGAGCAAGGTCACCTGGTGTTTTTGGACACAAGATAGTCCATTCAGCCTCAGCCCTTTTGGATCTGAGTCCAGAGAAACAATCTAAAGAAAGAGTTGGAGTCATAAAGTTGCTGGGGCTGTTTAAATGACTCACTAGCTAAAACTCTAAGCCAGCAGAAGAGAGTGCCAGATTTTATTGATTTCTGACTTTCAGAGGCTGAAACCAGTACTGCTTGTTTCCCAGGGATATTTTCCTGTCCATATGAAAGGGCTACAACAGGCTCCATGATAAAATAGTTTACCAGATAATATTTGAGAGAGAAACCAGAAGTCAAAGAGTCCTCTCTCCACTCCATGGAGCAAAGAGACATCCCAAGGAAAACAAAGAAATAGAAGAACTTCTACACTCATCTACAACTCCAGTTTACTGAAAATATTCACAGTTACAAAATGTTGTAGATGGAGCCCCATTCATACAAAGGCTGAACTGTATTACAAGCAAAGCTGTTTCTTTCATGTTGTTCTTTATAAATTATGCTATAGGCCTAGACAGGTTAGACAGGGGACTTGGTTAATCAGTGGATTAATTTGGGTCCAGCAATTACGTTGGAAGAGAGCTGTTCTGTGTTTTGTAACCTATTGTATTCATTTGGATTGTAAAGACTGTATCAGAAGTAAGTTGGTGGTTACACCTCCAGATATTTCTCAACCATAAAAGGAACATGAGTTTATACAGTTCTCTTGATCTGCCTTTCCATTTTTTACCTTAAGGAAAACATTGCAGGAAAAAGCAGTTGAATTGCAACATCCCTAAAATCTGAGAAAAAGCTGAAGTTTGCTTCTGCATCTGGATTAGTGGAAGTGATTCATTTGAAGATGATACTAGCTATTCATTGTTCACTGCCTGATTTCTTTACAAGGCAGGAATCAGTACGGAGTACTCCATTCACCGAGCACAAATCATTACAATTTAACTTGTGAGCACATTCTGATTTCCTGACATGACCATTCCACAGACTGCTCTGAAAAGACTTCATGCAAGTCAGCCATGTCCTTTACTATTGGCTCAATGCTAATTACACAGATCATGGGAAGAAGACAGTTGAGAGCAAATCCTTGTGTTAGCACTTCTTGTAGCACAGCAGCAAGAAAACAAGGCTGGGAATCAGTCTCTTGGAATTTCAGATGCATGTTAAAGCTTAAAGAAACATCCACTTTCTGATTAAGGTTCCTATAGTGCTAAGACTGATTTAGCCTGCTTATGAAAATTAATGCCCATTGGATAATTAACTGATATTAAAGGAATTTGGTAGAAAAAGCAACCTGCTGGGCTCCTCTTGACCACAGTCCAAAGATATACTGCTCTGCTTGGTGTAATTAGTAAGACATCATTACCCTACAGCTATACTGCAGAACCATTACTCCATATTGTTGCCTCTCTCATGGAGCAGATGTAAGCAGGTGATATGGATGAATGCTATCAGTTAATATCAGTTATTATGATCTCACAACAAAATCACACATGGCCGGGTGGATTTTTTTTAATGTAATCACTTTCATATTATTGTAGAAGGTTAAAGTCACACTTCTAATGCAAAAATAGGTGCTAAAATTCCTAGTAAATTAATCTCTTTTCAGATGCCCAAGGAAGTTCAAGTGTGCAATAAAAAGACTGTTTTTTTTCTTCTGATAAATCCATGTAAAAACTGAATATGGTGGAACTAAGTATTTAGTATTCTAGGCCAGATTCCTCAAATCAGAGCAGCTACTTACTACTCTGCTGCCAGTGTAATCTATTAAGCAGTCTTAATCTGACAAATGAAGGACAATGTCACTTTAGTAAAGGGCTTTCTATCTGCTTAGGAAGTCTGCAAAGGGGCTCTGAGGACTGTCACTCTCATCACACCCCAGAGAAAGCCATACAACTCTCCCTCTCTGAGCTCTTTGCAGCTGGGTGTGCAGGACAAGAGCAGAAGATCTGGCAAAGCTGTGCTTCCCGCCAGCTCGACCACACACTGAGAGCAGTGTGCTGCCTTGCTCGGCTACACATTAGCATCCAGCTATTGCTTTTCCCTGTGATTTGGCTCTTGGAAAGCCCAAACTGGCAACGTGACTTTCTTACACTGGCAAGGCTAAAATTCATTTATCCTGCTGATTTCAGAGAGGGTGTTAGTCACTCTGTCAGGACTGTTGCCAACCCTCAGGCATTCTTCCTGTATGAGTTACCCAAAGAATGATTTTTAGACTGTGCGTATGTGGGTCCAGTGCTTATTTTTTGTTCTTCTAAGAATTTTTTTAATTCCTCCCTAGCTCAGCATGGTGATACCTGATAAAAAGCAGGGGGTCAGGAGGCAATTCAAATGCCCCTTGCCCAGCTGTGCAGCATGACTGTGCTACTTTCAGTCTTCTGCGGGTAAAGTAGATGAATCAGAAAACACTAACACTTTTGCAGCAGTATGAGAAGCACATTAGTTCCACTCATACAAAACCAACTGACCTTTAGCAAGCAGACTACCCATAACTGGGTGTTTTTCAATGGATTTAAAGAAGGGAACAGGTAGCAGGAAGGCTTGATCTTAAAAACACAAATTAGAGACTAGACAACCAGGGTGTCCCAGGCCCACTTCTGATACAAAATACCAGTGAAACACTTCTTGAATATTCTTGATTTAATCCTGTGTGTGGCAATACAGTCATCTTGCAGTGTTTCAGTCATCACTCTGCATTGTTCTGGGTGCAGCACTCTGAAAAGACTGGGATGCTTTTATTTCATGGCCTTTACTTTTTTGGAGGCTGGGGTGGCTGGGAGGGTCTTTCAAATTCACACCTGTGGGAGGTCTAGTTGAAAACACAGGAGCACTCAGAGAGGTGAATGAATGCACCAAATCAAAAATCAGGTGCAGTATATAGCTGGATTATCACAAGTTATACAGCTCCTTCTTTTTAATCCATTTGAAACTGCTGCAACCTTTTGACTTAGGAAAGAAAGTTGCAGCAAGATGTTTCTGCTGAAGATGTTAACTTTGATAAAGTTAAGTCCCTGATGCAAAATTAGGGAGACAAGTGGAGTTCACATCAAAATGGGAGCCCTTGGTTCAGCAGTATGCCTAAAGAAAAGCTTTCTCAAGTGGGCAAAATGTGCATCTAATACGTTAGCTAGATATTTTGACAGCGTCGTGTTCATGCGTTGCTTGTGTTCTAACCATCTGGTGAGCACATTAATTCCTCCAGAGAAGGGGGAGACAGCAACAAGCACGGCAGAGGTTTGCACAGTTTACATTACAGCTTTACACCCAGCCGTGAGGTCGCAGCACTGCACCCCTAGAGCAGAGTTTGGCAGCAACCAGCACCACGTCAGAAGAGACCAGACACAACCCTTGCACTCACAGGGACCACATTTCTTCCTCTCTTGGCAACTGACACAGATTTCTGAGAGCACAAATATGAGGAAAATAACCCTGAGCAGACTGTCTGTGGGAGGTGCCATCAAGGCTTTTGCAAGTGCTACCACAGCACACCATGATGTGCCAGTCTGGTTCAATCACTGTTTTCACAACATAGTAGGAACAAGTCACGGGAAACTGTGTGAAAGGAGTAACAGCATGGAGAGGACACTAAAACCTACTCTAACATGGGTTAGGGGAAACCAGTACAAATAAAAGCTGGCAGGCTGTAACCAGCAGGGTGGAAGACCTGCTTTCAGAAAACAGGCAGGAAAGGTGTGAGAGAATTTAACTTCCTTTCATAATTGTTGGTTCTCCTACCTTGGCACAAAAAGAAAGCACGCAGATTTTATCCTCTGACTGACTCCAGGTCACTGGAACAAAACACTTCCTTTAATTTTAAACACAACTGCTAAACAAAATTTTGATACTCCTACAAGAGGTACTGGTAGGTAAACTTTCCCCTTGTCAGCTCTCAGATGCTCATAGAGGAATGCATCAGTTAGCGTGGCTGGGGATGATACAGTTTCAATTTCTTTTTGGCAATGGATATTTCTGTCCTACCCTGGTAACTTCATTTAAGGTTTTGCACGAGGCAGAATGGTCACTCCCTTAACTAATGTCATCCACATCTCCTCATTAGCTTCCACTACTTGCAGCCTAGAATGTTAAACAGGTTCAGCAGGTTCAGGTATAAAGGTGTATCTAAAATCCTTCACTGTGGTTTGTCATTACTTGCAGTTAAGGCAATTTTTTGTTTTGGCAGTGTCATCTTTAAGTCATTAGATATGTCACCTCATTTCATTAAAAGCAGCCAAGTTTTTTTGATAAGGTGCACCAAGATGACTAAACTATTGATATTCAGGATTTCACATCTCAAAGTGCATGTGCCAGATGAATATCATAGAAGGATCAACTAACTGACTTTCAGAAAAAAAATTTTGGGTCTTTCTTATTGCCATTAAGAAACATGGAAATGCTCAAAGCTTCGGGGGGTACCAAGTTAGTTTTGAAAAAAAAAAGATAAAATTCCTCTAGCATAGGTCTTTCAGATTAGTGCAAACCAATATATTGTTGAGATAGTAGGTAATAGACATTGGACATAGACCCTCCACACAAGCCTTTGTATTCTTAAAACTTTAAACTTAAAAATAGTTATTTTCACTGTTGGTTTTATGTGACTATGTAGAGGGGATAGAAAGACAACCCTGAGTGATATGTTTCATGAGCACTTCGGTAAAGGTGAAGAGGGTAAGAATTTGGCATCGAAAACTCTTCTAACTTTACAATGTGTCTCATTATAAGGACAAGGCAAGACACTTCTTATGTCAAAGTTGTTTCTCAGGAAGCGAATAAAAGTAGAGGTCTTGCAAGAAGCTAGTTTAAGAAGCTTCAGATTTTCTATATGTTTTATGTACAAACAATCAGCTCACTGAGGAGTCCTTGGTTTTTCATGTGAATGACAAACTGTGAACCTTTAAAATGGAAGTTCTGTGCAGAGTGGATGTGACACAGTGAAAAATGGGTAGTCATGGTGCATTGCCATCAGTTCACAGCTCTGACATAAATGCTATTTCATTCACTTCCATCTACAACCGTAAATAATACACAGAATCCAGCTTACAGAAATTAAATTTCTATATAATTAAATCCATAAACATGGAATTTGATACTGCACTCAAAACCAGTTTATTTCCTTTATTTTCCTGGGCAAAAGCAGAGTATGAAATTTCATCATACATGTTCGTTCCTGCAAAACTACTACTATAATTAAGGAAGGATTTTGTGGTTAAGACGTGAATAAAAGGCAGCAGTGATAGGGGGTGAGTACAACTGCGCTACAGCTTACAGAAGTTCTGGTTTGAATCTGCAGAATGAGGATAATTTAATCATAACAAAAATTAGACATGATAATGTGTATTAAAATCCACCTGCAGAAATAATTCATAACTGTGTTTTATACTATACACAAAATCAGAACAAGAAGCCATATTTTCTTTTATTGAAAATGCATTTTACACATTTTAATGAATATTAAAGACATTAAGAAGTTCAAGGCACTGCACTGGGACTTGATTGCAAAACTTTCCTCTAACACTGAGAGTATTTGATTTAGGAGGTGTTTTGTTTTTTTTCTACAGTGTAAACTAGAGAAGTTTATGGTCTCAGAGATAGACAATTAATGCATTCAGATTGTTAAAACCTCATGTTCCAATGTATGCTCAATAATGAGAAGTCCAATATCATCTCTGAACACATTCCAACTGCACTTAATGCAATTAATTGGTTTTTAGAAGAACAGAACTGTAAATCCAAGCATACCTGGTGGACAGAAAGCAAGTATAGATTAATCTCAGTTCAAGGGGAAAAAAAGGAATAATTCTTTGCTGCATAATACATTTGTCATGTAGGCCTCTCCTTTAAATAGCTTTAACCAGAGTAATTCCATATTAGTCACATGCATATCAACTGCAGTGAATCAAGACTTGCAAATTAGAATTTTATTAGCCATAACAAAGTTAACAAGTAATCTTCCAATGTAATACTTCAGCATCACTTACTCTTCCATTTTATCTGACAGCAGCTCCTGATACCCTCAGGAAAGACAGAAATCATTCACCCTTAGTGACCACCATCAAAACAAGTGGCCAATTGGTCTTCTTGAATGAGGAAGCCACAGCAGCAAAAAGACCACTCACAAACACAACTGCACAGCTTTGTGTCCTCAGCAGAAACCTGAAAGCTTTAAGCAATGAAATTATTCTATATTTCTGCAGCAAAATTTCCTGATTAGTTTTGAATGAAAGTCACAATAACCAAAAATTTCCCCCCTCAAGGACAACTGATGATATTCGTTCTTATGTGTTAATCTGTTTGAAAAAAAATTGCATTTAAAAGAACAAAAAAGTGCATTGAGTGCTTCTTGTAGGGGCTGGAGCTACATGTGTGCTATTTGTTATCTGCTTGTGAAACATATCCAGTATGATAGTGAGAGTTCCAAAGAAAATAGCTAAGAAATAACTACAACAATTTTCTCACAAGATGCCACTAGAGATGTGCATTTCTAGAGCATAGATCAGGCTTTGACTCCTGTGCAAAGCTCTACATCTCTACCCTGTGTTGCACCCACTTTTCTTTACTAAAGAAGTCATTCTGGATATTGGAGGCTCTTTAACAGGAAAGGGTTTATCAGCCCGCTGTTTATTTTAAAACTGCTCACATTCCACAAAGTACCAGGATTCTTTTCTGGAAAGTATTTTGAGGCAGTGACTTTACTGGAGAGACTTCGTGCCAGAACCAGCTTAACTGGTGTGTTGGCTTCCAGAATGGTTCCAACATATCTTTATGGTAAACCCATTTGCAGGACATTTTTTGCCAGGACAGACTGAGGCAATACTCTCCCCTTGAGTTTGTAATAGATTTGGATTCTGAGATTTATATGAAAAGCTAATTCAACCACAACTTTGGTTGGAAGGATTTGTTTGTCTTCTATTTCATTCTGAGTGCTGAAAATGCTAGAAACTTTTTTTTTAAGGAAAGCTTAAGATTCACTAACTCATTCTTTCATTAAAATGGTATGAAAAAAGCAACAGGGAGAAGGGACTCTGTGGGCAGAATTTAAGTGGAGAGAAGGAAGTACCTTCTCTCATTACACATACCCAGGCCTGAGAATTCTTTAACCCAGGGAGCTTTGCAAGGCCTGGGGAATACCTGAGAAAGTGCTTAGCAATGTCTACTGCAATGGCATTGAACTGGCCAAGACCGTTCTGGTTCCTCAAGTCCAAATGTTTCAGCCACTGCAGGAGTCCTCTTACACTGTAAGTCATAAATCCCTAAATAAGCAGACTTAAAGAGGTTAAGGTTATTCTCAAGCATGGAAAAGGCTCGAATAGAGGAAATAAGTCTGTGCATAATTATAGCTTACCTCTGTCATACTAAGACCATCACAGGGCAATTGCCTGAAGTAAAATGCAGTAAAGAGAATAGATTGGCCTAGTAAAACAAGTGCCTCATTCTAATCAACTGGACAAAAATCAGTAAACCAGATCTTACTCTCTGGACTAAATAGCTGGAGTTTAAGATGACAGGTTTAGAAGAACCTCTAATTTTTGTAGAACTCTATGTAGGACTCATCTACTGAGGGGACTCAGTTGCAGCAGAGCAGAATTAGCTTCTTTCTGTAAAACAGGTACCTCTTACTTGGGCAGCTGAATGGCTCTTTGAGACCCAGTAATGATATTGACAAAATCTTGATTTACTATAATGGAACCTAAGTCACTAAAACATTTAGGTGCCTAAATTTAGGTGTCCTCATATTGTGGATCTCACTCACTATGGGGTGACTTAAATGGTTCATGGCAAGCCTTCTCAAGTCACAGTCTCCCAAATTAGAGCATTTGAAGACCTAGAAGGTATGTCAAACCCCAGTTAAGCCTGAAAGACATGCAGAGATCAAACCAAGGAGTAAAAATAAATTTTAAAAAACCATAGTTTGTTTAGTCACAAACTATAGTTTTCTCTTTCCACCACAATTTGAGATATATTATTGCAATTGGAAATTAAAAATTAAATAAAATACGGAAAGCAAGTAAAACTAGACATCAAAAAGATTGTATCTCATTTCAAGGTCTCGGAGATATTCTGAGGCATATTGAGTTCATAACAAAAAAGCAAAATCCTATATTTTATGAGCACTAACTATAGTTCTGAGAAAAAAAATCAAAGTCTAAATGGTTTGTGAATTGCAGTGAAAAACTGCTGTTCATGTTGCTAAACATTATAAGAAATAATACTGAAAAATTATGCTGATTCTGGATTTTGATAAATCTCTGTATAATACAATTTATACTCTGATAATTTAATCATCAGTTTTTATCTGCTAATATTGTCTTGATTGATGGGTCAAGTAACTTCAATAAGTCCTGTTTCTTGACTCCATCGATGGCATAGGTACAAGTTCTTTTGGCTTCTTCACTTTTTTTAATGGTAGCTTAAAGTTGAGTTTACACAGGTTTTATTCACTAGAGTTCTGTCAAATTATGTGTCTAAAAGAGGTTTCTGATATTACAGAATCCCCCAGTCTTTCAAGTTGTAGACATTCACGCATCTTACGCCACTTCTGGGACAGTTTGGCAGGCATTACTGACATACTATTCCTCCTCCATTTGCAGCTGCAGCTGCATCTCCACTTCTGTCCTCGGAAGTTATAATGCTTAATCATTCTTTGCTACTGAGCAATCCGTAGGGGATGCAGTTTCTAAGAAGATGGTCCAATTTATTTGATGTCATCAACCCTCAGGGAATTGCTTTTACAGCTGAGTTGAATGTTAATGATCAGTATTCCATATTCTAAAAATGGCAAAAGGTCTATGGAATAATCTCTGTAGCTATTTCTTGGATGCAATGTCAAGGATAAATATTAATAGGTCTGCTAAAAATATAATCATTTGCCCTACAAAAACACTTCAAAGAGTATAAAATCCATCCCTGCATCTTACATATACCAAATCATGCACAATAATGAGTCCCTGTATAATGACGGTATTAAATTGCATCTCAAATTCGTGTCACTGAAAATTCATTTAGCGTTTTTCACTTACAGGCATCAGGAGAAAATGAGTTAAGACAGTCCTGCTACTGGCTGTGACAGAAACATTTGTCTTCGGATGCTTGTAAATAAGGAAAAAGGAAATAAGAATTGATTGATAAAAATTTGACTGGAAAAGAGTTTAGCCATTTATTAGTATGAAAAAACTACTGTCACAGATCTAGTCTGTATAATGCACCATACTGGGAGGAAAGGGTTTCTATATAGCCTAAGGACGAAATTTATAGTCACAAAATCATACCAAAACTGATGCCTCCCTCAAGTTCAGACTGAAGCTTTTGACAACTAGTTTCTAATTCTGAGAAGAAGGATAAGGTCTTTTAAGAGGCCAAATAATTCAGGAGTCACTTAGCGACTAATGATCTTTATTTCCAATACCATGAGAACAACAGTATGTGAGCTAATTTTAACATGTGGAAAGAACATTTAATTTTATCAGAAGGAAACAATGAAGAATCTAATTCATTCTCCACATGTGTGCATAACCCCCATTGATATTAATAAGAGTTAAGCAGCCTATGGAGAGGAAAATAGGGCTCCAGATGTGGCAAAATGTTTTAAGAAAATTATGCACAGCTTTCTAATGACCACAAAAATTATTTCTTTATCAGTGGAGAGAGAAAAATGGCTTCATATCCAGGCAGTCATGACACGTTTCTGGCTTTCTCAAGGCTATATTTATGTGAGCGGTGGTACACACATAGAAACACACACTCACAAATGTGTATATGGATGGTGTCTCACAGACACACAAGCATATTCTTCTCAGTTGTTGTCTTTTTCCAACCAAGGCACAGGGTTGTCTGAAATTCCACTGCTCTTCCTACTGGCTGCTTTTCACAACTAGGAGCAAAGAAAGAAAAATTTTGCTTAATTCATTAATTTTTTTAATTGAGTGTTTAAAGTGCTGTCAGAGGTAGCTGACAGGACAAATAAAGGCTGATGAAGAATCTTCTTTGCCCTGTGCCACATTTGGCTGTAATTCTACTAACTTTGGTGAGTGTGGAGGGTTAATCTTGATTAGTCATTGGCAAATTTCCTCAGTTGCCTATTGGCATTCTTGAAGCTGGATGTGCTTTGACTTAATCCTTAACATTTGTACCAGTCATTTACACTTTCTTTTCAGGATGAACTTTGATATAAGAGGTTGGTCTTCAGCAAGTCATTTCATCTAATTATTCATTCTTCTGAGGCATTTCCTTCTGAACACATCAAAATACTTCGATGTTTCTACGGTGGAGCTATTTCCCTTCATTTTCTGAACTTTTTGAGAGCACAGTGCTCCTAATGCTGTTGGATAAACCAACCATTGCTAAATGGGACCTCTGCAGAGCCTGAAAGGGTCGTCCTTTTATTGGTGTTCACAGCAGAATTTTAACTAAATGACATTCAACTTTCTTTTCACAGCATTCCCTGGGGAAGAGCCCAGGCCTTGAAATCCTGCACTGTATGTTCTCTGTAGCCAAGAACTTGCAAACTTGAACTAAATCATCCCCAATGCTTTTACAGCCCCCATTCTGTTAAGCTGAGCTTATGATGTGTTAATGTTATTTACATGCAGATACTTATTGATGACTCTTTTATATAGCTTTCATCTAATTTTATCTTTAATACAATGTTCAACTTTAGAATCATATAATTTGAAGCCTTTGCCTCTGACAAAATTCCCTAGAATTTGCACTTCACACAACATTTTTGCATGTTTCAAAATGTCAGGATAATAATAAGAGCAGGACTTCTGAGGTTTTGTTTCCTTTTTACACCTGTGGAATGAAAGGCAGGTTGGGTACAGGCATGTCTGTTTACTTCCCTTTTGAGTCATAGACAATAGGTTCTTCAGTCAGTGATGAGAGCTCTTTTGTACTCTCAATGTTTTTCTGTCCACTTAAACTGATTTTATGTAACACACAAAATTACTATTCAATATTCATTTAATTATGCACCAAATACAGTAAGCCAAAGAATTAGCTTAATCAAGTGTTCTTTCTTCCTCAAAAAACCCCAAACAAACCAATGCAACCAGAAAAAAAAAAAAAAACAAAACCAACAGTTAAAAGCTAGGACAGATAGGCTCCTGACTTGACTATCAGGAGACATTTGTTCCTCTCCTGGTGTGGCTGTTTACCTCTGATGCTGATTTTAAACTGGAGATTTCATTTTGCCTTCGTTTACTTTGTCAGCTTTTTCCACTGGCAGTCTAAGATAGTTACTTAGCAAACTTATGGTTCAGGCCATATATATACATATCTATATCTCTATATTAAAATATTTATGATACAGACATACTCTTTACTAGATTTCATTAAAATGTTCCCTCAGTTGTGCTTTTATCTTTGTAGGTACAGACCATATATATATATATATATATAAATATATGTATATATAAAAAAATATATATATATGTATCTCAAACTATTTATGGAATAGACACCCTCTTTACTGCCTATTAAGTTGAGCTTTAATCTTTGCAGGCCAAATATTCCTCCCAAATCACAAATAACAGGTTCAGAATTACAGATCTCATCAAAGTACTACTGAGAGTTTTGGAGGGGGAGGTTTTGATGATAGTGAATTTGGTGAAGGTTTGATTTTAATGGCACTGGGACCAAAATCTGGCTTTCCCTTCAAGGTAAGGGCTGTTGCATATTTAAAATGGACCTGACTTAGGAAATTAAAAGGGGCCAACAGCCCAAATTGTGAGTTCCTGTCGCTATTGCTCGCTTTCTCTATTCATCTGTGCTCTATAATCTGCATACAAGATATCTTCATCCAGTTCTGAATGAGAGACAAAGCTTCTTTTCCTGGGAATTTGGACAAGAGTTGGTTGCAGTATAGAGGCAGTTCTATTTTTATCTTCTTATTAGAACTTCATCATATTATCCCTTATATATATTTGGTCTGGATGCTTAGAACTACAGCAAAGGATCTCAGGCAGAAGACACATGATTGGGAAAAGCCAACTAAATAAGCAAGGTAATTCATGATGCCATGGATAGCTAAAATCTTACAAAAAAATCTTACTAAAATCTAGGTTTCCCCAGGATAATGGTTCAACACCTAAGATCTGCAGAACTTGTTTGATACTTGCTTATTTCTCACAAACCTCTTAGAGCTCAAAATCCCATTTCTAACCTTGTTTGAGACTGAGAAATGATCAGAACAGATATTTTGGTAAACCTGTGTTTACCTCGTGGTTGCCATTAGTGGAGCGGTACTAGGCAGGTGTATGTGGGGTTTTACTGCTTCAAAGGATGCATTTTCATTTTTAAATGCCACAAAAACCCTGAATTTTTGAGTAGGAACATATGTCTCCTGGTTTATTTCCTCCTCCCACTACTGCATAAAAATATATATTGACACTGCCTTGTGGCATTACAATTTTTACTGTGGCGCATTATAGTTTCCAAAACACATCACTTTTTATGGTATGTGGTAGCTTAAAGGGAAAAGCAGTATCCAGCAGGGAAATGAAGGGTAAAACACTGGCCTCTTTGAAGTCAGTGAGAAAAACTATTACTGCATTCAGCAGAGGCAAGGTTTCAGTCCAAACATTCAGGGAGAAACATGGAGCCATATACTGATTTTATCTCCTGGGCAAAACCGTAGAGAAGAGAAGAGCAATGCATTCATCTGGAATCTAGGACGCTTAATGTCAGTAGGCCTTTTGGAAATTGCGTTACATAGATGAATGGTATGTTGGTCCAATGAAACATCCAAAATCTCTGTATTTGACCTCCAAGTCTATAAATGAAGAAAAAAGGACCCCAAAACATTATAGCCTGTAAGATTTCTGTTTACATAGGTAATACAGAGCCAAACATATCTGAGAATAGAACAGCCAAGCTTGAGGCTTCCCCAGGCTATATTAGTTTATATTGCAAAGTATACAGAATTACATTTAGATGGTATTTTATAAAGGGGCAGTAAACATTTATAAATAAAAACCATATCAATATGGGAATTCTCCTCTAGTAGCTGACCTTCTATAATTTAAGATATTTGTAGCTAATTAAGAGAATCTAGTAACGCAGTTAAACAGGGAAAATAGTGAGATAAATAATTCATGAACATCTGAAGTAAAACACTGCTAAATAGATATTTTGACTAATTTACTCTTTTGACAAATAAATGAGCAAAGCTTTGTTTTTGCAAGAGCCTAACGAACACAATTTTCACTTCTGTAGCTGAAATAAAACTTATTTTGAACAACTGCCAGTTTAATTTCTAAAGGCTCATAACACACAACTTAGATAACAAATCATGCAGCTCCACCACTATTTGTGAATTTTGAGTATATGAATACATTTTTGCACTGAACAGTTCTCAAATCCATCAGCCAAAATGTCAGTACCAAGAAACAGTAAGAATGCTGGAATAGCAGATAAATTCATTAATTAAATCTTCATAGGTTGGCATATAATTCACATACGAGGAAGAAAAATGATTGGGGGAGTTAAACCAGTTCTAGTCTGAGCCCCACTCTTTTTTCCTTTTTAATGAAACAGTAAAGCTGAGGCTTTGATATCACTGCTTTGTCATGGTAATTGGGAAGCTTGAATTAACAGGATGACTTTACTGTAGGTTCAAGAAAGAAGAGATGTTGAACTATGAGGAAAAGAATTTATTTAAATGTCAGTCTAGATAAAAGGCCAAAGGTTAATAAAAGCTATGCATTGTACGTTATGGAGCTTCTTTTTTAAGTACACTGTACTTGAAACAATTCTATAAGAAAAGCTCAGTTTAGGCCCAGTAGGCCTATATTTCATATTGAGTTTGTTAATATACAGTAACATAAGAATTAGAATACTTGGGGTAGTGATTATTGTTGTTAAATTCTTCAGAATTGTTTCTGCCCTTGTTTTTTTCACTTCTTCACCTACAACAAATTCTGTGGTAGTGCAATTGTTTCCAATAATTATAGAAAAGAGGTTGAGAGTAGCTTTTATACAAACATGACCTTCACACTAAAATGGGATCTGTTCTGTTCAGAGAAAGACAGTACAGAAACATGGAGAAACCTCCTCTTTTCCTAGATATGTAGATCTTGTTTGATACTTGTTGCCTGGACTAACAAAGGGTTTCAATGTTCAAAATTATGAGTTTTTATGGTTCAGTAAAAATAATTAAATATATGCTTAAACATTCAGTATCTTGTGTTCAATTTCTGGAAAAATTCAAATGAAATGCTGTCATGTTCCAAAGTAAGAGTTTGATCATGATGTAAAGGAGAACTATACTGCAAATAGTTTGGACTTTTAAATTCTGTTCTTTAAGGCAAAAGATTTGAAATTTGCTGATTATTATTAAGAAAGGAAAAGCACACTGAAGTTCAATTTCACCAGAAATGTTTCTGCACAATTTATATTTTTATAATCAGGTCTAATGGCAGTTGACTGGTAATTTCAAAATTTTTATCAGCTTCCAATTACAGATTAGAGATCCACTGTATAAAAAACTTTGAAAACAACATAATAAGGAAATTCTCTGCCTCAGTGAAGTCTCAATCTGAGATTTAATTAAACCAGGATGTATGAGACAGGGAGAAAGAGGAAAGGACAAATAGGATGGATGTTCATAAATTAGTCATAGCAGCAGGTTTAGCACTCTGAAGTGATGACCAACCCATTTGCTGCATGTTTTTTAAAGAGATAATAAAATTCAATAGATGCCCACCAATTGAATGCGCAGAGCTAAAAATTGCACCAGGCATTAAGGGTCTCAAACCTTCCTCTGGAGTACGAGGAAAAAAGTGAGAAATCACAGAGAGTCTTGAACTACATCACCACCTGCTGTTGCAACCATTATGACTCACATAATTTATTCATACCCAAATACAGTGCACATCTGCTGTTTATTGATATTTTGGTTTATTTTTTCTTATTATAGTTTCTGCTTATATTGAGTAAAGTTTCCAAGTACTGTGGAGAGCATATAAATATGGATTATATATTGCTTATAAAGGTCTTTCCCTTTCACAACATCAAAGAATGATAAATGCATTTCCTCCCTTTTCAGCTAAGCAACATAAACATCAAAGGAAGGATTAGCATTTTAGGTCTTTGCACACTAAATCTTTGTGTCATATGTCTTGCTGTCTTGCACATACCATTTATATTTCTATACCTATTACATAATCAGAGCAGTGGGCCAAACATCTTTACTTTCCTCTCATTTACATAATTAATTAAATCCCAACATTTTTGCCAAGTTATCTACACTCACACTGAAATAACAACTGCCAGTTTTCATCCTGAAATAAATTCGTTAACTAGGATTCAAACTCCTGTCCTCCCTGCCAGGCAAAAGTTTATGGCACATAGTAAACCATTACTCCTCTGCTGTAATAGCCCAGCAGTCAGATATAGTGGATTATGCCAGATTCCATAAACATAATCTGAGATGCTGTAAAACCAGAAGGGCCTTAAGGATTGTACTGCAGCCGCCTACAGAGGCTTGGCTGCTGGAAATCAACACGAAGTGTATTGGATGGAGAGGGCTTAAGGCTGAAGAGACTCAAGACATGCTGGTTTCAGGCCAGAATCTTTTAGAGGGCTCTTATGAAATGGGTCCTGTATAATGGAGATTTCAACAGCTGAAAGATAGCGACATAAATTATTGTCTGCCTTAGATTAATTTTTTTCAGATAGAGTAAGCCAGGCTGATACAGAGATTCATGTTGCTGCAGACCCCATCTAGTGACCTTTTTTTTTCTATCTATACTTGTATTTTAGATCTCTTTTTCTGCAGCAGGAAGCATTCTGCCAAGTCAATAAAATAAAAGAAGTTCTAAGCAGAGGCCTTTCCCTCCCCTGTGAAAGTGCCTACTATGTCTAAAATTGAATGAGAGGAAACCAGGATGTTAAATTCGTTGATACTTAGCTATGCAATAAGCCATTTGGTCAATAGGGAAAAATCTGGCTTCTTGAAGGAAAGAAGCACAGTTCTGCACACTTTCCTTTATTTGTTATTTCTAGGTTTTCATCCTGCTGTCCGGGGGAAGGGTGACTTTCTGCTTGCTTTTATCACATGGTAACATTAAAAATTATATATCAGCTGGGATTTGCCTTCACAAAGTTATTACAAGTTAGCTGTGATACTAATGACCAAGCAGCAAGCAGGTGGCCTACCTAATAATCTACAGAGGCTTTGTTTTGAAATAAGGACACAAACCAGTACATACCAGTCGTCTGGGGAACCAAGGCCACACCAGAGGCCGCTCCATAATGCAAAAGCAGCACAGTCATGTCCTCAGCTGTCAAAGTCACTATGTTTTGCACTGATGGCTCTCCAAATGCAGGTCCTCATCCTGCTTAGACTCACAATTTCACCAAAATACATTGTTCCATCAGAATTTGTGCGACAATGAAATTGTGCATGTCCCCACATGTCAACAGGTTCAGAATTACACTGTGAAAGAAAGTTACTTCCAAACGCAATTTTACTTATTTTTGTGTTGGGTTCAATAGTTCTTAGGCTGCAACATTTATTGTTTGCTGTAATTCCATGGTATTTACTAATTTTTGGTTATTGGAAATAAAATGTGTGTAAGTTCTAGCTTGAACAGGAATTCTACCATGCAGAAGTATGAGAGTGGATTATTAGGGTACAGAAATAACCTTTAATGTATTTTCTGATATTTCCTTAGAAATATTTTTCTGAGTTCCTCAAAACTTTTGGAAGCTGGGACTTCTCATCAAAGTGCTGATACCATGGAAGCAGGCTACATTTATTTCTATAGGGAGAGTAAAGTGGACAGTTTTTATCAGATTTATATGAAGCATACACTTGTGGAAAGCCCAGGAACAGTTTACATCACAGTATCTAGTTTACAATTTAAAGTTTATTCTTGATATCTGAGTATTTGTACCACTAGTAATGGATGAATCTGGGCTCTGCACAAATTACGCTAGGATAGAATCTGCTCACATTTTCTGCAAAATAGAACTGAGATTATATTCGAATCTCTTTACTTTGCACTTTTTACTTTTTACTTTTGCGTCCTTTAAATTTGCTTCCTCTTTGATCTACTAATTTCCCCTCTAATTTCATGGGGTTTATGTTCTTTGCTCCTAACAAGAAAAAGGCCATCCTGTCTTGAAATGCGAAAGTTTATTTTAATCTACTGTACATTTCACTTAAATTTATTAATTTACCTTTCAATGTTGTAGAAATTGAGGTTACACAACCTCATACCTGCAGTTACCACAAAGATTATCAACAGTTGCCTGTCCTTCAAAGGTATACACATTCATAACCAGACACGTACAGACTCACTGGCTTTGGAAGAAAAAGTACTGCATTTGCAATTATTGGAATACCTGGATTAGTTACTCTTTGAAGAAATTCCTCTCTTGATTTATCCAGATTTATGGCTGGAAAGAAAATTTAAAATTAATTATGAAAATTCTTTCTGTCTGCAAAGTCTCAGCAGAGTGAGGAAGTTTTCTCTCTTTTAGGTTATTTGCCCCTTTCCCTGCAGATTCTGCTGGTGTTGTTAACACCACATTTCACCAATCGTATGGGACACATTTCTGACAGTTGCTGGAGAGACACGAGGGCTAGACAGAACTAGCTACACTAGGGAGGGGAAAATGAAGACATAACAGACTACAAGGAGGCAAATACTAGAAAGAAAGATATAGCAGGAGGAGCAGGAAAAACGACCACGTAGCAGAAAAGCGAATACTATTTAACTATTCAAAACAACAGAAACACTGAGAGTGAACAACTTACTAGTACAATCTTGATGTTTACCGTATTATTATTTTCCTACATCCCAAGTATCAGCCTGTTTTTATGACCTATCTGCCTTTTTCATTTTGTCCTCAACATTCAATCTTTAAAATGCATGACACGAAATATTTGGCCAAAGACCAAAAAGCAGTGACACGCCTGTGCTGTTTTTATGTCTGTACGTGGCAATTTACAGATTAACAGGAGTTGGTTTAAAGCTCGTTACTTCTCACACAGAGCAAGACGTCATTACAAAATAAAACCTGGAAAAGCAAGCTGGCTGCAGCCGCGTTCCGACCGCTCCCGTCAGGAGCCCCGCGGGCGGTGCGGGACCCGGCGCCCCGCTGCCGCGGCAGCGCGGATCGCTGCCGCTGGTGTCTCCGCCGCTAGAGGGGGTCTCGGGACCTGTTTTTCCGAGATAAAAATGGGAACCGACTGCAGGGTGTAGGGAGCTCGGACTGGATTTTGGTTGCGGGAGGAAAGGAAAGCGGCTGGGCGCGGGTTATACAGAGCGGGCAGGCGGTTTGCATGCTCTTCTGAGACACAGTGTAGCCGGGTGGGTAAGGCTTAGATTGCCAAAGGAACTTTAATGGGCTTCCTCGCTTCCGAAGTAACTTTGTCTTACAGACTCCCTGTTACGAAACATGGAAGGCTTTCATAAATCAGCGTCATGGTAAATAGGTTGTAAGCTTCTTACAGATCCCATGCCAGCGAGACTGTGCCATGCCACTCGGGTGCCCACCTTCCTGTCGTCTTCCCAGCCCCGTTTTATAAATTGGGATGGAAGCTTTGGCTGGCGATAAAGCACTGCAAAGGGAACAAGAAGGGCAGGAGGAAGCCTCCAAGCGATGCTTTCTTGGCTCTTCCCCTTTCCCACTTGCACACTAAAACACAGGGCAGCGGCCCAGCCTGGCTGGCCACAGACCCATCATAGCCCCGTTGGATGCCTGGCAGCTGCCTCCCGTGCGCCCCCAGAGCCGCAGGGACCGGGAGTGCTCCGGGAGAAGGTGGGGGATTAGATCTTAATTGTGGCCGGGCCGGGACCCCGCAGCACCCGCCGTGCACCTGGCAGGGAAAATTCGGTGTTGGTGTCGGCCTGATTTCTGTGGGTTTTTTTTTTAACAAAACGGATGCCAGAAGGGAGGGGAAAAAAAAACAGAATAAAAAGGGAAAAAGTGAGAGTGGGAGCGTGCCAGGCGGGAGGGGGAGAGCCGCGGGAACGGAGGGCAGCCCGCGGGGGAAGGAGGCGGACAAAGGGCGGCGGGGGCGAGCGCCGGCAGGGCGGGGGGCGGCGGGGCGCGGAGCCCACACTGCGGCACGGGCGAGGGGGCGCCAGGCCGAGGCGTTCAACAGGCGCTGCCGCCCCGCCGGGACGGGCGCCGGCACATGGCAGGAGCCGCGCTCGCCGCCAGCCCCGTGCCAGGCGGCGGCGGCGGCCGGGAAGGGGCTTGGCCGCCGCTCGGCGGGGCTGCCGCGCCGCCGGGGCTCGCCCGGCCGGGACCCACCCCGCCCGCTCAGCCGGGGCCGGCAGCCCGGCCGGCAGCGCCGCCGCTTCCTTTGTGTGCGTGAGGGGAGCTGCGGCGGGTCCCCCCGGCGGGCTGTCAGCGCTGCCCGCGAGGAGGCGGGGAAGGGAAGGGACGGGAAGGGAAGGGAGGAGGCGAGGGAAGGCGCTGGCAGGGCGGCTTTCCCGTCCCCGTCACAAGGTAAGCCCTGCTCCCCAGGGCGGAGAGAGGCGCTGGAAGCGCCGCGGGGCCCTTTCCGTGACCTGCTGAGCGGCTTCGCCCAGCCCCAGAGAGCGGGTCACGGCCGCCTCCTGCTCCCCGGCAGCGCGGGGGGCCGAGCGCGGGCTGCGGCGGCGGCGGCGCTGCGCGGCTCCGGCACTTTGCGATGGGCAGGCGGCAGCGGCGGCCGGACAGCAGCGGGGGCCGACGCGGGGCTCGCAGCTAAGGGGCGAGGAGGAGGGACCATGGCCGCATCCAGCAACTCCAGTTTGTCCGGCTCGTCGGTTTCCTCCGGTAAGTTTCTCCGGCGAGCGCTGCATTTCTCCGCTCCCTCCATTTTAGCAGGGAGCTACCTGTGTGCAGAGCGCCTCGCCGTCCCGCCCGCCCCGAGCGCCCCCGGCCCCGCGGCAGCCGCCGCGGTGCGCCCCGAGCCCCGGGCGGGCGGTCCCCCGGGGGGCGGCGATGCCCTGCCCGGGGTCGGGTGTCCCTCAGGCGGCGCCGAGGGGGGAAGCCCGGACAGGGGAGGCACGGCGGGGCCCGGCTCGCCTCCCCGCCGCCCTGCCGTGTCTTTGTGTGGGGCGAGGGAGAGGGAAGCCCTGCGCTCGGCTCCCTCTCCAGGGGAGCAGCATACCTCCTGGCTCGGGCAGGGGCGCGCCCGCGTCCCCGGTGCCTCCGCAGCCGGCACGTTACCGCGAGCTCCCGCCTCGGGTTTTGGGCGGGCGAGGGTGTTCAAAGACCACCGCGCGTGCTGACGGGCATCCCCTGCCGTGCTCCCCGCGGGGCGGGACCGGCCCCGTATCGCGCCCCAGCGCATCGTGGTGCTCGAGGGCGGGCGGGGGGGGTACCAGACGTGCCCGTTGCTGGGCGTCGTGGCACACCTCGTGTTTTGAGTACTTCTACAAGACTGGGAACAATTAAATTCCCAATACGGATAAAAAATGCTCCAGGTGACGGACCGCCCCAGGGTTTCCGCCGCGGAGGCCGTGCCGTGGGTGTTCGGAGCCTGTGCCTGCTTTGGGTTTCGGGGGTGCTGGGTTGAGCGGCGGTGCGGTACGGCTCGCTGCCCCGCTGCCCGGGAGAGCTGGCTCCGCTGCAGACCCGCAGGAAGGCAGAAAGTTAGGGTGCATTTTTAAGCAAGGCAGCCTGAAATTGAAAGCAGTGATGTAACAGTACCGCTGCCTGCTGCTTAGCTCACAAGCTGTTAATACTTAACTTATGAGAAGCTGGCTGAGAATACCATCCTGGCATTTTAGTGGGCTGAAGAAGTAAATAGAAGCATGAACAACTTTGGGGTTCAAGGGACTTGTGACTCAGTGTTTTATTTGAGGTGCCAGATTGAGAATTTGTAAGAGTGCTTCTTAAACACAGCAATATGTGCTGTGAAAAGCAGACAAGCTCCTTTGACTATCAATACAACTCTAGAAAAATATAAATAAATCTAAAAGGCAGCTATGTTTTTTTAAAGATGATGTATGTAACTTGCACAACATATTCTATGTCACTGTTCCAACCTGCAACACTTACAGTCAGATCCAAAGAAAGAACTAGGTCCTAAAAATAAATATTTATTCCAGCACTTTTAACAGAAAACACAAACACTGCAAGCCCTAATTGCCTTAACTAGAAAGTACCTGAAAGAAGTTGGCACGAGAAATTCTGCCTTGTGTTCACATTCACAATGCAAGAGTTGCAAGACTAGAATGAAAATAAGCAAGAGTCAAGCCAACTTCATAGCTTCTTAGTTAAGGTACTCATTTGGGCAATGTGATTTGATTTTATGCATCATTTGTATATTTTTACATCTAAGTTATGTGATAAAACTAGAAACAACTTTAAAAGCGCACACTGGAACCTGAGACTCTCTTCCTTGATGCTTTAACCATTAAGCTGCAGAAGGGTGTCCCCAGCTTGGGGCAAGTGTGTATCTTTCTTGTTCCATGAATTTCAAGGTCTTTCTTGCATACTGTTCCAGTGTCTGAGGAAGGATGCTGAGTGCATACCTCTGAATCCCTCTGGCTTTACTGAATCTAGGCTCAAAAATCTGTCTCGTGGATTGATAGATGTGTCTCCCTTCCACTCTTGGTTTAAATGCCTGAAGTTCGAGGAAGAGTGGGAGTTCAGGCACGTCCTTGGTCTGAGCAGTTGAAGTCATCCAACTCCAGGTGGCCTGCTGCTGAGCAGGTAAATCTAGCACCAACTTAACATCAAAGCAAAGGAACTGAGCTCTGGGCTTTAGATGTACATCATTAAAAGTCAGGGCGTTTGACACTTGACAGTACCCTGCTTTTGTATGAACCCTTAGCTATGGCCTACAACAATTTATGGTTTATCTTTTGTTTTGTATTTTTACAAGGATGAGCATAGCTGAGCCTTGGCTCATGCTTGGGGCTCTTAGATGCCATGGTAGTACAAGTAACAAATATTGTCAAATACTCCATAAAATAACTGAGTACCCTTGGCTTTCTTAACTTATGACCTTGGAGTGTTTTTTTTTTGTTGTTGTTGTTCCATTACATTCAGCCTATATTTCTTCTGTGAATATACTAATCGGAAGTTAAATTTGCTGCCGCATGATAAAGTTTCCAGTATTAGCAGACACACCATATCTGACTGTGTGCAGCTGTATTTTGGCTGGCTGTGGTTTCAGTTCTCAGAACTCAGCAAGTCTTACAGCATTCTATTTACATGATCTAACCAAACAGTCTTGCTTTCAAGTTTAATTTAGTAGAATTTATATGTATGTTTAACTTGCCAATATGAAAATTTACAAATAGTACAATTATTCCTATTCCACAGAAGAGGGAAGGTTATACTACCACAATATATTCTGCTAGTAGAAAAAGGAAGTGAAGTTTGAGGCTGATGGCAGAATACCACGCTGCAGAACTCAGCTCTACCACTGGCTTGATGCTTGGCCTTGATCAAACTGTGTTTTGTATTGCAATCTTGAAGAGCACTTCAGAGTTTGTCCATTTCATAGGGAACTTCTGAAACCAAATTAAAGCATAGCTCATATAATCCTTTCAGATCTTGAAATAATCTAGAAATGATTACCATATTTGAAAATGCATTTTTAGCTTCTGAAAAAAAGTTTTTTTAAAAAAAACCATGCTTATATACAAAGATTCTGACAAGTAATTGACATGTTCATCCTGAGACCATATAAATAATTCAAGTTTGAGACCACTGTTAGGGTTTGCTGGTTTTTTGAGGTAGCAACTGAAGGTATGTGTCATTTCTATCCTTAAATTAATGTCTATAACATCCAAATATATGATTAGGTTTCAGCACTAGGACATGGTACTTGAGAAATTATAGGTGTTTTAAGAACTTCTGGGGTTAATAGCTGACTTGTGTATGCATGAGTACAAGTTGAATTGGTTGCTAGCCAGGTTCTGGCCCATCTGAACACAGTATAGTGCAGAGCACCTCCAGATTCCTTCTAGTCTCATCAAGCATTGGGTCAGCTTCTGTTGCCTATATGAAAAGGCAAGGGCTAGCTAGAATCTGTCTTAAAAGAAATAGAAAGTTTTATTGTCTGAGTGCGAGTAGTGGAAATTAGGGTTGAGTGGCAGATGGGAATTTTCATTCACTTTTTTAAAGGGATGATTTCTTCTATCTCTGACCCACCTTTCTTAAAATACAAATAGTTCTTCTTCCTTAGGCAGTGGCTATCTCTAATATTCTTTACAGGTGAGCACAGATCATTTGTGAAGTAAGGTTTCTGCTTCAATACTTACCAGTTCATGTCAATAGGAAAAAAACAGTTCAAAGATAATTAATGTGAGGAAGCTTCCCAATAATTTTATGGTGTAGATATTCTGCTTGCCTAGTTATGTTTCTGTAAATGTTCAAATGGGATTTATGGTCTTCACTTGAACTTCTGTCTGCATTAAAAACCAGAATTTGGTTCTGTTCTGGGGTGGTCATTTATAAGCACATAAGTGGCATGACAGGGTGGTTAGCTATAGCTTTTGTACAGATTGGGAGCTAGCATGCATGGAGAGCTATGACTTCAGCTATCAACTAATGGTAACACAAGTATTTGTACTTAGGAGCCTGTTGCTCTTTTGATTTCACAGCTGGAGGATCAGTCCCTTCTTCAGAGCTCATGCCTGTGGTCTGTATACTCGTCTCAACAACCACTGTGAGGCTGCTAATTATAGCAGTTCGATAGTATTAGCTACTTGTCACAGGCCCCATCTGAGAGAAGCCTACGAAGGACTTTTTTCAGTGAGCTAGCACTCACTGGTAACAAAATCTACAGGGGAGCCACGGGTATTTGTATTGTATTTCTTCATATACAGCTCTCTGCTTTTGGTAGCAGAACTTAAGCTGCTCTGACTACCAGCAGTTGTTTTTGAAGGTGGCTGGGGGAGAAAGAGGTATAAAATGCTGGGGGAAGAAGATGGGCTTGATAAGCAATAAGTTAAGTATTCTTCTTTGGACCTTGGGTAAATCTGCACGCCATATGAAAAGCTGAAATTATAATTACTTTCATTGGGAATTCCACTTTACTTTCCTGTAATCTCTTTTTTAGTGCATGCCCAGGTGATCTATTAGCTGTATTCCTTGCAAATTCCTAAGTTTTGTTCTTCTCCCTAGATGGAGTGCTGATTTAATCACAAGCAGCATCTTTTCTTTCTGCCCTATCCTCTAAAGAGAACTGTGCATGTTTCTGTGCTTTCTTTCATGCTGCGGTCTCCTTAAAATAGACATTCCCTTGCTGTTCCCCATCTTAGTATTGACCTTTATTCTCACTCATTCTGATCTTTCTTCTTTAAAACTTTGTTGTTGTCGTTGTTGAAACTTTTCAGCTTTTTCCTGGCAAACAATTCACCTCTCCCACTTTGTCACCAGCTGCCTTCAGTTTCCTCCACCCGGTAGCCAAATAACTGATTGTACACGATTGATGAACTCGAGACTCGACTTTCTGGAATGTAAATAGAAGCTTGAGTGAAGAGACCTTTGTGGCTGTGCCTGCTCTGCTTCTCGAAGAAGCAACAAATCCTAGCTCAGCTAGGCTCAGTGCAGTGGTATTCCTAAACATTGAACATCTTGGCCTTTGCACCATCCAGCAGTAGTTCAAAGGGGCTGTAAATCCCAGCTGCCTTTAAAGCTTCAGTTCTGCTTGAAAAGTCTTGTGCCAAATACCCTTCCTGTAACAGGAAGATAGCTTCCTGTAATAGGTTAGATAGCTTGGGCTATCTTATCAGGTAAGGGTCCACACTGAAGCTGAATGAAAAAACAAGTTTACTAAATGATAGCGTGTAATCAGGCTTTCTCTGACAGCAGGACTGAGACTGTGCCAAAACCTTTACATGAGTCTGAGCCTGTCTGCGAGAGCGGTAACACTGCAAGACCTTGGATGAAGACCCAGACCCAATGCAAATTATGTAAATATATGTGCCAGTGTACCCAGTATTTTGTTTTTTTTCTGTGAGATCCAAAGACAAATTTGCAGGTGTTAGGCTGAAGGGATATTTCAGCACCTTTCTTGTTCCCATCTGCATTGACGCTTCTTCCTGTGCTGTAAGCATTTTCAGTAATACCTGTCATTAGACCAGGTGATGGAGTTGAAACACATAGGCAAGCTTTCTGCTGTGGGCCTGGAGAAGGGCTTGTGTGTTTTGTTGAGGTACTTTTACTTTTCAGCTGTGTCTGCTGCTCTAATAAAAGATAGCTGCTTCTCCCCCAACCTCTTGTTTTTGTAAACTCAGATACCTGTGTAGAAGTCTGCTTTAAGTCTTTTAAAATCACCAATTATTGATGATTTTTTTTAGTTGAAAATCAAAAACTTTTTCTGTCTTGAAGCTCAGGGAAAAAGGCCTCTAAGTATAATTTGCACAGTGATCCTCATGTAATTAATATTGAAGTTTATGGTTCATAAACTAATACTTGTAATAACTTGAAAGGCAACAATTTTTTTTTTTAATAAATGAACATATGTTGTTTAAAGGAAGCTTAGTTCTCAATTATGTATTTTCACATACACTCTACATTTTGAGAAGGATTGAAAAAGCTTACCAAGAGAAGAAAAATCTTTGATAGTTCCAGTTACTTAACAAGGTCAAAATAAAATATTAAAAGCTCATGACTCTCTGGGGGTCATGAAGGTGCTATGATGTGAAATAGGCAGATATACTATAAAAATGAAAGTCAACATAGACTGATTTTAATTAAGATGCAAGCAAGTGAGAAGAAATGAAATTACTATCGTACAGAGATTCAGAGAGATTCTAATTGGGAAAAAAGATTAATAAATGATTTTTATAGATGTTTATTCGCAGTGATTTAATAGAAATAGTGTTGTGAAAATGGCACATGAAAGCTATTTAAATAATGCTGTCATTATGCTGATAAGGTGCTACTTTTGATTTTTAAAAGGGCAATAAGAGTTCTTTTTATTTCTGTTCCTCATGCCAAGCTTCTGCTGGCCAGGGTGTTCTTGTCTACATTAAAGCTGAAGTCTTTTGTATTTGATGATTATAAAGAACTCACCATTCTTATTAAAAATAATAAAAATTCAAAATGGAAAAATGCAAAAATACTCCATTAGCTTATATTGGTACTCTGTAAATCAAAAGTCTTATTCTTCTTATGGATCTGCTTGTCTCAAAGACATATGTGAAGGATCAGGCAAACAGTCTTCCATGCTGTCATGCTGATGACCTTTTTGGATATCTGTTCTATTGATGAGTGAGTTCTTGCCTTCTGTTTGATGGTTCTGAGGAGGCTTAGTTATGCCAAATGCCCAGCAATTGTAGGCAGGAGTATTTTACATTAGTGAGTCTTATACTGAGTCCTCTTGCATCCCCATGCCCACACAGTTTTACATGTGTCAAATTATAATAATTTGGCTATTATGGTGCACAGGTAAGTCTTAAACCTGGTGTTTTAGACAAATAATAATCTATTTTTTTTTAAGTTACTTTGTTTATATACATACCTTTGGCTAAAAGGCAGCAGTGGCTGGATTGGCCTCACTTGCAACGTTGAATGCTGGCAGAAGGTGTTCCCATGCTGGGGAGCCAGTCTGTTGTCACTGTTTTCTAGAAAAGGAGGAGACTCTTAGGAGATTAAATATTTGGAGAATTGTGTGTTAGGGGATGGCACATCAATGTTGCACAAAAAAGCTTTTGTCGCAGGGAAGTGTAGCAGGATTTATACAAGAAGCTATAAATATGTAATTCTGTATATATCACATTTTTTACAGGTGTAGTCACAGTTCATCTAAGAATTATATACAGTATCTAGTGTAAATATATAGTTTGAACTGCTATGAATAATAACCCATTCTTGCTTTCTTTTTCTGACCTTTGATTATGAGAATGTAAATTGGAATTTTGCATTTGGAGGTGGTTATTACCAGCAATGAATCATGCAGAATTCAGCAATAATAGTTTCATCACCCTGTTTTACTCAGAGATAGTCCGAATCCCAGAGCTAGAGGGTGAGCGTGTCCTAGCAGAAGGAAACTGATGTTTGCAATAGTGTTCCCGTAACATTAACACGCTTTAAAGTTTGCCGATAAAACTTGACAACAGAGGCTGATGTGTTTGATAAGGTAAGGAGTGGTTAAAAGGATTTTAAATTCAGAAGAATGAGCGAGTGTCACACACCTTGCTTCTGGTAATATTGATCAAGGTCAACACAAAAGAATTAATTTAGTAAATAACACAACTGTTCTGAGGATATCTTTATCAGACAGTCCAGTTCTCCAGAGACAAGGTGTTTCCCGTATGGTGTTATTGCTGACAGTGTAGGATGTACTAGGTGGGCCCTTTCTTATCATCAGTAAATCACGTGTCACCTGCTGTGACCGGTGTGTCAAGTCAGATTTCTCAGTTTCTTCTTACAAGATTGTCACTTATCTATTCCTCTCCTTCCTTCTCACCTTCTTGTTGGGCGTTTAAACATTGCTTGTAGCTTTTAGAAAAAAACAATATGAAGTGTGTCTGTGGTGTTACACTTTTTATTAAATTGAAGAAGAAAAATGAACGTTAGAAGAAATGGAGATCTCATTTTTTAAATGAGGCTCAGTTGTTGAGCACATGTTTAATTGTTAAAAATTTGTCTTATCTTGACAGATCAATTGGTTAAATATTTGGCTTTGTGTATGGCAAGGAAGAAAAATGGCAAGTACACATCATGTACAGGCATACTAAAAAGAGCCACTGCAAAGGGAGGCAGAAGTTCCTTTGGGAAGGTACTTCTTCTCCAGCAGTGTGCTGTGTGCCAGAGGATCTGTGCTGTAGTCAAAAGCAAAAGAAGTCTAAGAGCTCTTTTCAGCATTAAGTTTGCTGTCAAAAGTCATGGAGTATCTGTTGTAATATTTTTCTACTGTGTGAAGCTGCACTGACTCCACCTCAATTCCCCAATAAACTAGATCAGAGTGCCCCAAAGAAAGAGGAAAGGATGAGGAGATCATGAGAGACTCAGACAAATTCTTGATTTTCAGCTTTTCTGAGGCATCACTGTGGTTGCTTTTAAAGCCAGTTGTGGGGGGGGTGGTGTGGCTGAGCCCTGCCTTTCTGTGCATGTAGCACTGTACTATTTTGGCATATTACATGTGCTGTGGCCCGACCGGCAGTGCCGCACTCCCATTTTTAAGCAGTTATGTTGTGTGTAGGTGTGGGTAGCTTAATAACAACCACATCCTACTCTGGCTAGGAGCTCAGAGTTAGGTTCATCCTAGAACAGAGACATATATAAACTGTATTTCTCTTTGGCATGGGAAATTAGAGATACTGGTGGCTGACTTGGTCTGTTAGGACATTTAGATAACTTTACAGGAGAAAGAACCATCCAATGCTGTTAAGCACAATGATACCACCTCTGCCTAAAGTCCCTGGGCAGGAAACTGGTGCGATATGTACACTATGTAGCTGCTGTATCCTTTAACACTTCCTTATGCATCCACTGATAGTCACTGTGGGAGATATAGTGATCTGACCTGTTGTTGCCATTCTTATGTACATAACTGGTAGAGTTACTGCTGAGTCAGCACACCTTTACTTCTAGGCCCTGCTTTCTAAAGCCAAGGGCTTCTAAAAGACAGGAAAAATTTGGGGTGGGTTTGAAACAGGGGATGTTGACTTTCTGTATTTCAGGTTAAAAACAAAACCAAAATCCACACCTATGTTGCAAGGAAATCTGATAGGAAAATCTTATTAATAATGTGCTGTATTGAACAGTTTATAAATTTGTCTCAAACTCCCTTTCTTCCTTGGATTGAAAAGCTTTTTCCCTCTTCTCCTTTGCCTTATGAATACAAGATCCAGCTGGATTTATTATCCAGCTACAGCTGGATCACATTTCATTCTTTTTGATTCTAGTATTAAGGCTAGCAATTAATGAACTTTCAAGAGCTAGAACAGAATTTTTCATATAAGGTTCCTCAAAGCTCCAAGATTTAGTGCTTTACAAAAAACCCGAATGTTGCAATCAAATTTTTGTAGTGCACAGAATTGTCATAAAGCTGAATTAATGACTTGTAAAATATTTTGGTTTTTTTAAATGAAAAATCCTTTGTGAACACAAAGTGTTAAGTCCTGATCCTTCAAGCTGCCCAGTACCTTCTGTTCCCACTACACTGAGTTAGTAAATCAGCAGCAACTGGGCTGGGTAGTTGCTTATCTGAGTATTTTTATGCAGTTTCCATTAAAGCAGCATCTGCTGTTATGATGGGGCAAATTATTATAAGATGTGTAGTAAACCTCCCCTCCTCCAAGTACATAACATATTTAATATTCAGTGGACTTACATCATATATATATATAAAACATGTCAGTTCATTGGTGATGAATTTCCAAGGATTATGTACAAGACTTAAATTATATCTAATTTGTATAAATACCTGCTTCTTGAGAGAGCATACTCTCCATAACTCCTGATCTCCTGCCAGGCAAACCAACATGATGGACAGCTTTTAGCATCGTGCTGTGATAGGTCTCTATTTGTTTTATTTTGCAATCTGAAGCATGTAGTTAGAATGTTCCATGCTGACAAACTTATTTTCTGAAAGAATATTGAGACCTTTGATTTCTTAACAAAAACAGATAGACAAATTTCAGTTCTAAGCTTCCTCATAGTCACTTGTGTCTAACATATTGTGTATGTTAGAAATTGTGCTTAAGTTTAGAGAATAACAGTAAATAATGAAATAGAACTGGCTGTCGTGGATGAAACTTATGGCTGGAAGATAAATTAACCCATGGAAATGGTAATTGACAGGCAGGCTTTTTTCTCCTGTTCCATTCTGATACTAAAAACAGGATTAAATAAGTAAACCATTGATAAATAAAGTTAACTGGAAGATGGAGGTAAGTAGATGTCAGATTGGTGAGAATTTACAAAGTTATGTAGACGAAAAAACAATAGATGTTTTTATTTAGGTTGTACAGAGAGAAGAATAGGATCCTGAACTTCTTTTAGAAAGCACGTTGCTGTATCAGACCATGTTATTTAACAGGGGAAAAATTTCATAGGTTTTTAATGTAGAACCTGGTCATCTAAGCATGGGAGAGAGAAAAGCCTTAGGACTGATACAAAATGTTGAACACTGGGTTCAGGCATCTGGTGTTTCAGAGTGAGCGCATGAGAAGACAAGCTCTAAGTCGCTGGCGATAAAAAATCAGGTTATAACCTCTTTTACTCCAACTGAACCAACAGTTGACTGTCAAAGTGTATAATCATCCTATGCTGCGGTAGCATTTTAGGTACACATGTGATATGGTAGGATTTCTAGGACAGGAAATTTCAGTTTTTTATGGAACTTTCCAGGAGCTGTGTTTCCATCGATGCAGTGCCTGGAGTGACCGCTGTTGTGGCTTTCCATATTGCAGTTTGACTGATTTCTCCTGCAATTTAAAAAAGTATTGTGAATATAAGAGGTTTTCTGGGCATGTTGTTAGGTAACATGGCTATTGCACATTGTTAAACAGTTGTTTTATTTCCTTTCAGAACTGATGGATTAGTACATTGAATAAACTACAAGAAAGAAAACCCATTAAATTCTCCTCCCAAATCCATTAAATTGCCTTATACCATTGATTTTAAAAATAAACCTGAAAAAAATGAAGTGTAAGTCTAAAGCAAAATTAGAGTTGTATATTATTTTTAATGATTAATGTAACAGTAAACCTTTAAGCACTGACAACTTAAGAAATCAACACATAATGTGTGATTTCTTCTAGGACTACAGAATATAGTAGATGTGTACAGGTTATATATGGGCTCATTTGCACATAAAAATTATTTTGAAAAAAGGTCGTAAGAACTGTAATGAAAAAAATGTTCAGACATGGAAATATTATGGAATAGTTATTTTGGAACAGTTATTCCTGTTCAGTTAAGTTATAGTAACGTAGACCATTGACTTGAAAGGTGTAGAAATATAGCATTAATTATATTAATTTATTGAGTAACACTAAGCTACTCTTCTTTCTTTTTCCTTTCTGGTGGATGTATTCTTAAAAGCTCATTGCTCCCCTTTTTCAGAGATAGAATGCATTCTTGACATCAGAAATTTAAACCTGAACCTGCTGTTTTCAAGGTTTTTTTCTTCTTTTATTTAATTTTGTATTGTTTAGCCCAGGAGCTGATCACACGATGGTTTAACTGTAAAAGGATAAAATGATGTGAAGATAATTCATTTCAGAGTAAAACTTTGCTAAACAAGTCATTATTAGTTAGAAGCATTTAAATCATGCATGTGAGAGGTGCAGTCAGGACTGGAGGCCTACTTTGCTGATGTTGTTGAACAGAATATTGCAATCACTGCTGTATCATTTATGCTGACAATACATTTATAGAGAGATTGGGTGAAAAGGCCACAGGGATGTTGGTACTTCTATAAATATAGAATAAATTACAGTTGGGGGCCCAAAAATCTTGTAACTTGAAGAATGCTAAAAATATGGTGGTACTGGGTGTAAACTACGGTAGAAATGGTGCAGAATTGGCACACTATTACTAATGACATGTATCAGAATGTGTGTGTATGTTTAAAAAAATAATTTAAAAAATGAGAGAGAATATTTAGGAAAATAGCAGGAATTTGCTCCCCACTCACCATGAGCTGTTTCTTCTTTAATTCTGTTAAATAAGAAGAAGGAAGCACATTGTCTTTAAATAATCACTGCAGAGAGCTTTGGCTCATGAAAACCTTTTTTGTCTTGTATTTGTTTTAGATCCTTTGATCTCTTTTGGTTTGATGAGTATGTGTCATCACTTGGTATTACAATTGCTTCCACTTGCTCAGATATGACAGTAATAAATATATTCATGGAAAAGTGCGATTTAAAATTTATATTATTCACAGTTATTGGCAAGTACTGTAGCCTAAATGGTGAAAATGAGGGAGAGTCTGGTTCGGGTTGATCTTTTAAAAAATAATTTATTTGACTTATCAATATGCATAATAAGCTAATGAAAATAGACTTTTCAAAAATTAAGTAAGAAAAAACTCAATATAAAATGATTGTATGTGTAATTGAGTGGTGTAATTTACTTTCACTTTACAGGAAAAGGCTTTCAGCTCCACCTCTTAAGCAGCTTTAGAAAACTGCACACTGACTTCTGGCAGTAGTGTATTGACTGAAAGCATCCAAAGCATCAAGAAAGCATAAGTGTACATAAATTCGTCTGAAGGGGATGTGTTTTATAGAAAGAAACTCCATCACTGTCTAGGGTTTGTAAGAAGTATATAAACTTCAAAAGTATACTATAATATATAATAAAAAACTTAATAATAGCAGGATTTCTTTTAAAAACTCTGTTTTTCATTACCCTGCAAATACTTAACTAATCTTCACAGCACCTGTTTCACAACTGGGAAGAAATTAGGCAGAAAAATGGAACAACTCAGCTACTGTCATGGAATAAAATTAAAATCAACATGGAATAAAAATAGAAGATTTTTCAGGAAACATTCTCAATTCATTAGAAAATGAACTGAGGTTTCCCCCTTGGACTTCATTGGGAACTTTGGCTCCTATAAGGGATGTATTTTTTTCCCCTCTTGGTATAGTTTACCTTACCTTATTTTAGTTTTGTGTAATAGTGTGTCACAAATTTTTTATATACATTTTTGATTCTTTTTGTTATATCAATTTAGGACATGCTTTGTCTCAGTAAAATGTAGGTAGATTTCTTTTTGTTTGTCCTTTCTTGTGTGTACTCACTCTGCAAATGTAAAGCTTTGCTATGCTTAGGCTTGGGGTTGGGTAGACTTATGCTTAAACCAGCTAAGTAACTGCAAGAAATGTCAATGATGTGAACAGTGTTACCCTGGATTTATGTTCTAACAGTTACTTAGCCTGATACTGACTTTCACCACCCTTGATGATCAGATTGTTCCTAGTAAACATTTCAGAACAGATTTATTCACTGCTAAGTACTTAAAGAAGTTGATGCTGTTCATTTCTGGGGCTGTTGAGCACCATTTGGAACAGCAGCTGCTGAGGTAATGATTTGGACGTGTCCCCTCTGAAAGGAGAAACATCGTGGGCGCACAAAACCTTTCCAAAATATCAATGACATGCAAGCCTGAAAACATTTGCATATTTTATTTTAACAGATTTTTTTCCTACCATGAATATGTTTATCTCGCTTGCAGATACTGAGTCTGATTTTGTGATGTCAAGCAGGGCCGAATTCAGGACTTTTTTGTATATCTAAGGCTCCCATAAGTGCATCAGCAAGGGCATTTTCTTTCTCATTACCTGCCAGGTTGCGACAAACTTAAAGAAATACGGTCTTATGGGTAGCACTCAGTAGTCAGCTCAGTTTACTGTATCCTGTGATTTAGTGGAGCCTGCAGTCCACGTAATGGGAGATGCCAGCTCTCATTTGAGGGAACTTTAGGAAAGAATGAGAAACTTGCTTTCAGGCCTGGATCAGCTTTCTGAAATACTGAGAAAAAAAGAGTTTTGTAGTGAAGTTGTTAGTTGAAACCAAACCAAATTTTAGGCCAGTCTGTCTTCATTGCACTACTCCTCCCAAAACAACCCACACCTCCACCCTTCTACCTAGTAAACACACCAGTCTTTATTTCGTAATCCTAAAGAATGAAAGCTTTGGGAAATTCAGCTGAGTCCTACAGTCAGAAAGTCTGTAAGTTTTCTATGAGAAGTTAATTCTAGGACTAGTTGACCTGTCAGAGTCACATCAGTACCGATGTGCTACTAAATGTCTGAATCTGTAGTACTGTTGTTGGTTTCATATTGTCAGGGATTTTTCTTTGGACAGGCTTAGTAAGAGGAAAAAAAAAAATCAGCCTTTCAATGGCACAAGTATAAGGAGACTGTCTCCAACCCTTCACGTCACTTTGCCAAAATGTCTTGCTCATGCTGGTCTCTTGCACTCCCTGCCTTTGGAAATAGCAGAATAAATGTAGCAGAAGGTAGGTGAGCTGAAAAAATATGAAATCTGTGGCTTGGAAACTTCCTAAGACAAAGAGCTGGAGTCTTAAGTGTAGTATAATCTTTTTATTGTTATATTTGATTTTATGAATTTGGTAAGTTGTTCTGTGGACCCATGTAAACTTGAACATCCTGTGTGGAAGACCTCCAGACTTTGAATGTGTTATGCAGAGTTGCCTTTTTCAGTTGTTTTTGAACTTGTCATCAGCTTAATTTCATTCACCTTACCTTACCTCTTTTAGTGCAATAAACAGTGAAAATTAATTTTTTATACAAGTGTGAAATCAGAAAGTGGCATAATGCCCTTTATCATTGTGCCACAGTCAACTCTTTTCCAGCCTAAAGAGTCAGAGGGTACTTGAACCAATCCTTGTATGGGATAGCCTTCCTGTCTTTGGTCATCCGCATTGTCTCCTGTTACTTGTTTTCAGCCCTCAGGTAATCTTGTAAAAATGGACCAGAAATCAAAACAGTTGTCAGGGATTGGATGCATTTTATATTTATTTCACTGAAATTAGGATCTGTTCTCAGTTCCTTAATATATGCTTTTCTTTTTCATTCATCATGTTTTCATGCTTTTCTGAGAGTTGTGTTGACTTGCCCAATAAATATAACATGTTATCATGTGTCTGCTAGTATTTTTCTTTTTAATATTTTTTACCAGTTTGCCCAGTGGAGATATCAGACTATCTGATTTTTTTTGGCTTTCTCTTAGGGACCATCATAAAATTGGTGTGGTATAAGCCATTTGGCAGTCCTGTGATTCTGAGGCAGTTTTAAAAGAGACAGTTACTCATACTGCTGTTTCATCCATGAGTTCCTTAAGAATGCTTTCATAGTATCTTCTGACCTGTGCAAATTGTTATTGTTCATATGTTTGTTCTGTAGCCTCTTCCACTGAAATCTCTGTTTGAAATGGATGATCCAACCAGTACCTCACAAAGACACAGTTCTCCAAGTTCTGGGTTCTCTGTATGCAGAACTCAAAATACTTGATTATTTTCTGCTGTAAGTGCTGCTTTTATCCTTCGATTGTCTATTGGCCAGACTGTCAGGCTTTGCATTCAGATATGAAAAAAGGACTGAGGTTAGTTCTTCTGTCTTCTGATAGTCACTTTTCAGGCTGTCTTTTGGCTTGCCTAATTGTGGTTTAAGTTTGCTTTCATTTTGGCTTGGGTATTTTTGTTTGTTTTTATTGATTTAACCTGCAAGAATTAGGAGTCTTTCATGAGCTCATGAGTCTTTATACTTCCTTCATTTGGATATGACTCCAGCTTTCAGAAGGATGTTTTCTTGTTTCTTACAGCCTTTCATACCCTGTTGTTCTGCTACACTGACTTCCTTTTCCACTTTCTCAAATCTTTGTTTGCTATGTGTCATGTATTTGTGCTCAGCCTCCACTGTGGTATCTCTGTTTACCATATTGCCTGGGAAGGCTTAATTCTCTTAGCTTCTCCATTTAGCTAGCTTCCTTTTAGCAAGATTTAATGTATCCCCCAGGGTGACTTAAAAATCAGATTTCGAAGGTTTTATCAGTCCTGTCAAAATTTCCTGGTATGTGTATATCAACACTAGCTACAGTTACAAACCCATTAAAAAAGTCCAGACTGTAAAAACTGAGTGCGAATTGGTAAGCACGTGTGTCTGTTCATCATAGATACGGAGCAGATAATCATTCTTGACAAGAAGAATAATTCTAAGTGTAGAATCTAGGCAATCAAAGCTGGGTTTTGTTGGTTTTTATCAGACTGTAAATTAGCAGAAACTGTCCCTTTAGATGCAATGCTTCTGGCTCCAGCACCTGTGGCTGCCTGAGGGTCAGCCAAGCTGCCTTTGCACCCAGTGAGTCTGGGAAGTGAGGTCTCAGTTTTGAGCTACTGCAGTTTGGAATTTGGATGGAGATGTTCTAACATGACAACTGTACAATTAGACATATTTTTTTTGGAACCGAAGTGGAAGAATCTGGAGCACTCCTCTAAAATGGCATGTGTTTGGCACAGCTGACTGTGATAGATCCAGCTGAGAAGTCAGTAAGTGTTAGTGAAGGGCTTTGATAAGTGTGGACCGATGTGGTCTACACAAGCTTAGTAAAGTCCTATCACTTAGCTGTGGTATTTTTTTTAACAAAAAAGCTTTTTAGAGAGTCAGAAGTGTAAGGGTAATTGGATTGCATCATAAGACATCACTGACATGCTACTGCTTGGAGGGAGGAAAAAACTGAGCGGAATTTGTGATTTGTAAATATGGTTCTAGGAGAAAGTAAAAGAATTTCAGAAAATATGAAACAGTGAGCAGACATTCTTTCTGTAAACCAAAATGATGCAGTCTGTTTAAATTTAACAGTAGACTACGTATATATGTACTCAGAAACTGTCACATTACCCAGCTGTTAATCTTGATCTGACCTGTTCCAGGCAAGAAGCGCTTGCTCTGTCAACTTTTTTCTTTAAACTTCAAATGTGAGCTCTCTTAATGATAATATAATATTTTCCATCCTGTCTTTCTGAAGCCTCCTCTGTGTGTTTGAAATTTACAACACTGAGCTTTATCTGAAAGTGAATTTATTTTTAGACCTTGCAAGAGAATAGTTCAGCTGTGTGAGTAATGTGCAAAGACTGAACAGCCTAGAAATATCCCCCTCTGAGAAGCACCTCTTCTTGTTTGGTCACACCTACTTTCAGTTTGCCCATGAGATGAAGAGGTACGGGGTGCGTGCCAAAGTACTTGTTTCATTTCAGGTCACTTATTTATGGTTTATTAATATTTTTTCATACGATTTTAAGGGGTGGGGCTCTGTGTTAATAAAGGAAAAGCTTATACTGAAATGTGCTGCTGTTAATGGTTATGGGAGGTCTGTTTCTGAAGCAGCAGAGGTACCACACCAGAGGCTTTCCTCTGACTGGATGATGTGTCCTCACCTCTCCCTTTCTAAAGGCATCTCCCTGGGGAGTATGTTCCTCCTGAGTGCACCTGCCCTGCTTTGTGCAGCTCCCCTCCGCCTTAGCAAGCCCTGTGCCCTTGCTCATTATTTTCACCTTGATTATGGTAAACCTTTTCACCTTGCTCATAGTAATCCCTAGCACTAGAGAAGATGTGTAGGAAAGCAGAGGAAGGTATTTTTAAGCCTGAGATAAATCACTGTGGAATCACAGTGTGAAGATGCAGGAGGCAGCTTGAGCAGACCGAACATCTTGATGCTGCCAGAGAGAGGGGGTGTCCCAGCCTGCTGCCTGCTCCTGGTCTCTGCTCTTCCTGCCATCATGCAAGGCTCTGGCACTCATCTTGTCCTTCTGTGAGCTGGCAGCCAGCACCACTTGAGAAACAGGGCTGACAGTGAAAAGCAGAAATCTCACTCTAGCATTTGCTTAGCAATGGTCTCCTCTCCTTAAATATGTTTTTTTCTTTCTCATCATACACTTTATGTGACATGTTGAAAATTTCCAACAGCTTTGCTTTTAAGAGGCTTTTCAAAATGCCCATGCCTTTCTCTTCAGTTCTTCCACTTGCTTCCCCTCCTCCCCTGTGCCCCTCATTCATAACTGTAAAATCTTTTGGTGCCTGTATAATTCCTTTCATGTAAGAAGCAATATTAACCTTATTAACTGTACATGGATTTTGCTAATTCTTTAGTATCTGAGCCATTCTTAGAATTTAATAGAGCATCTTTGGATATTTTTTTTTAATTTTGGCACAGCTTTTCATACTGGGAGCCTTCTGAGAAAGAAAAAAAAAGGACAATATTCTGTATTACAAACAAAGCAAAAATGGTGCTGAGGAGTGTCTATTACCGAGTGAAGATAAGCCATAAGATTCCAAAGTTGAGAGTCTAGGTGCACATTTTCATGGGCTACTGTTGACATCAATATTAAAATATAATTATCAGCCATATGATGTAATATTACTTTGCAAAAAATAAAATACACAGTTTATGCTTAGGATATTGTCAAATTCCTGAAACACTGCATTTTATTAGGTGGGTGAGCTGGAACTCAAGAAAACTATTTAAATTAAATGTGCTTATTAAAAAGAGAGAACAATACTCCTATAGCACCAAAGGATTAAAAAACAAAAAAAAAGGAAAGGGGGGAGAAGTGTACTCGTGCATGAACATTTTAGAGTCCTGTTTTGCTGCCTACATGAAAAGACTTAATTTTTTTTTTCTTCTAAGAAGCAGGTTTTTTTCTATCATCTTTTTCCCCTGTTCCTTTGAAACAGTGGACTGGGAACGATGATGTTCTGTGACCTATTGTATTAACTTGGGCTAGTGCCAAGGAAACTTTCCTGCCTGGAGAAATAGTGCCAATTTTCAGGTTCAATATTTCATACTACTTGGGTGATAAAAATATTGTGAATTTCTGTGCAGCTGACAGTTTTTCTTTCCAATTCAATAAAGCTGTTACTAGCAACTGGTTAATTATTAATCGTTGCATCATTGCTTTCTTTTTTTAATCCAAACTTTCTCTTGAGCAGCGTTAGATAAATAACATCTACTGGGGGTATATTTTGCCATAAGATTTTTTAAACTGCAGATTTTAAATGCTGAATGAATAACTTAGTTCATATATAAAATATTTTACAACTGAGACTTGGATCACTTTAAAAGCAGAGAGATTATCAGTCGTGTAATTTTAGGAAACAGATTCCTCTAACTTAAACACATTGTGCAACCCTTTTTTTTTAATCTGTCAGTAACATAGAGTATGATGACTTGGAAGGGTCCAATAAGGATAATCAGGATCATCAAGTCCAACTCCTGGCCCTGTGCAGGACACCCCAAGAAACACACCATGTGCCTGAGAGGGTTGTCCAAATGCTTCTTGAACTCTGTCAGGCTTGGTGCTGTGCTGGCGTGCTCCCCACTTCCCTGGGGAGCCTGTTCTAGTGCTCAACCACCCTTTGGGCGAGAAACTTTTTCGTGATATCTAACCTAAACCTCCCCCAACTCAGCTTCATGCTGTTTCCTTGAGTCCTATCACTGGTCACCAGAGTGAAGAGATGAGTACCTGCCACTTCCTCTCATGAGGATGTTGAATGTGAGGTCTCCCCTAAGTCTCCTCTTCTCCAGGTGGAACAAACCAAGTGACCTCAGCCACTCCTCATACAGCTTCCCCTCCAGACCCTTCACCATCCTCATTGCCCTCCTTCGGACACTCTCCAATAGCTTAATATCTTTCTTAAAGATATTAAACTGCACACAATATTCAAGGTGAGGCCACACCAGTGCAGAGCAGAGTGGGACAATCCCCTCCCTGGACCGGCTGGTGATGCTTTGATTGATGCCCCCCAGGACATGATTGGCCCTCCAGGGCACATTGCTGACCCATACTCAAGTTGCCATAAACCAGGACTCCACAAGTCTCTTTCCACAGTGCTTCTCTCCAGCCTCTTGTTCCCCAGTCTATACACACAGCCAGGGTTGCCCCATCCCAGATGCAGAATCCGGCACTTGCCCTCGTTAAACTTTATACAGTTGGTGATTGCTCATCTCTTCAATTTGCTGAGGTCTCTGCAGGGTCTCTCTGCCCTCGAGGGAGTTGACAGCTCCTCCCAGTTTAGTGTCATCAGCAAACTTACTTGGTATTCCTTTGAGTCCTGTGTCCAAGTCATTTATAGAGTTGTTGAAGAGAACTGGGCCAAGGATGGAGCCCTGTGGAACCCCACTAGTGACTGGACACCAGCCTCATGCCACCCATCCAGTCTTTGTGCCCGACCTGTGAGCCAGTTGCTCACCCATCGTGTAACTTCATAAGTTAAAATTTTCAGATGCACAATTATCTTAAGTGACATGATAATAAAATAAGAAACGTAAAATCTTTATTTGCACAAAACACTTTGATCCCATTAAATCTCGGGAAACAACTCATTATACAGCAAATAGCTGTGTAGCGAATTTGAGAGATGACACAGATGTTAGTTTAAACTTTGGGAAAATAGTTTAAAAAACATAAAACTTTTAAATCTTTTCAACAGGGACTAAATGCCACTTATACTTAAATCTCTGAAATATCTTCAGTGAAGCAGTAGAAATGCTTTGGAGAGCAGTAAAAGTGGAATTGGCTCCCTTGTTCAGAATATTAGATCCATGCAAATGCTCAATAACAGATAATGAGGATATGTGAGAAATTCAAGCAGGAGTGTAAAGAGGGGCTCGTTCTTGCAATGAGTTCCATATGGCTACACATTTCTGCCTTTGCAGAACATCGCTTTTATCAGCAGGTCCCCACATAGTACATGGATCAGCTGTGTAGAGCTGATTGCATCATCAAAATGAAGTGACAGCATGTCTCAATTGGTCAGCTAAATGTTGTGTGATATTCTTGATCACGAGGATAAAGCCTGTGGTTATTTTGTTTCCCTTAAGTGTTTCAATTGTATGTTTCATCCATTTATTCTTACGTCTTTGTTTACTGTCTGGGATAACACAGGCCTAGGCTTTGATTTGAATTGAAACTTGTTTAGTCCTAACAACAATTACTGTGGAGTTTCTGGTGGACAGTTTGGGGAATGGGGACTAAAATAAGGAATTCTGTGAATAGATTAGTATCTTAATGCCCTTTATCCCAAGTCCTCTAGATTACCCACTACCATGACAGCAGGTCCCAGTTAGATACAATGTCAGACTCCAGCTGTAATGCTCCAGGCACTGTCACTATCTGCCTTCCCCTCACATGTGCTCATATTTTCCCCTCTATCCATCTCTTTGCAGCCTCGCTGGTTTCTTCCACCTCCTCCTAAATCTGTAAGCTCCTTCTTGCAGTACCCTATAGAGTTTGGTTGGCCAAAAATCACCCCATCCTTTTGTTAGTCTCTAGTTATTTATATACTTACTCGTTGGGAAACGTGTGCGTACCTGTCGGGTGAGCAGCAGAGGGGTTGTCTGTCTGTCTGCAGAATGATGTCCCCACACTGATAGTGTTCTGCCCTCTAACACTATCAGTGGTGTTAAAGCATTTGAGTTCTCCCCATCTTTTGGTGAGTTTCTGTCCAGGTGTGGATTTTCATTTTTAAAGACATTTCATGTCTTTAAAATCTGTCACTCTCTGTTAAACTGAATAGTAACTGGGCGATGAGTTACACTGAGTCTCATTTGCCTGTGGGAAAAACAGGGACTGTCATTTTGGAAGTGATACTAAGTCGAAACTAAGTTTCTAGAGATGTGAAAGCTACTTTACTGTATCTGCACGAGTGACTGAATGTGATGCCTTTCAGTCTGATTAGATACATACATTAAAAAAGGGAAAAATGCATTTATTAGCATTTGAAGTATGTCTATGAATGAAACAATATCAGTATTAATAAACCTGGTGATTAATTAAAACACTGAGAAACTTCAGCTTCCTGTGACTTCAAGTCAGAATTTTCCCCCTTCAGCTTGAGACTTATGCTAGCAATAATAAGTAACTATATTTTAGGTAGATCTAAATTAAAGTGTCTATAATTCAAATTATCTTTAAATTGTATCTATTTAGAAAAGCGATTTGTTGTTAAAGCCATTCATTCATTTCCGTGAGAGTTCCAGTTTTGGGGCCAGGTAAACACTACCAGCTGGTTTGACTGATGATGCCGATACCTTATGTTCATGGAAGGCATTTAATCAGTTGGGAAATTAAGGCACCTCACTGCCTCGAATACACTAAAAGAAGAATCTGGGGGTTAACTGCTGCCATAACCTTCCAGCACAGAGCAAAGTCAACAGTCGATGGTTAAAGTCAGAAAGCATCTGCTGTTGCAAAAGAGTTTGCAGGGGAGCAGAATGCAAGCACCCCAAAGGGGAACTTAGCATCAATACTGAAAGCGTTGCCACCACTGGTGTAAAATGAGTCATAAAGCAAACAATCTAGTGTGCTGGTTTGTTTCTAAAAACTGACACTGCAGGCATCACGTGCAGTTTGCACACTGTGCTGAGAGATCAGGCCAGTGCAAATCCAAAGGATGACATTATCGTCACCTTCAAACTGAAGACACAGACTTTACTCCAGGTGTTTCATGAGCAGCTGTGATTATCATCAAAGTCTATCACACAGTAGTTACATTTTAAGACTTAAGAATGCATTGACTTAAACAGCAGAGGTAGAATCTGCCACATTTTTCTGTCTAGACATGCTTTCAGCTGCAGCATCTGGAAATAACAGCACATAGATTTGTAAGAATTGAAATACAGCAGATAGTGTCTTGATATCATGGTTGAAAGGGACTGCATAACCATTTGATCATAATGGGGACACATGAAAACAGAACCTGGTAGCTGATGCTAGGGCATGGGCTGACAACTTCTTCCCCCCCACCGCAAAACTGTGCTTTTACTTCTTGAGTTGAGTGATAAATGCTCTTACTGAAGCTCCTGGTTAATTTTTTTACATACATTTCTGAACTCTTTCTTAATATTTTGCAAATACACTCAAAGCATGAAGAGTGATTTATAAACTATTAGCCTTTGACCATTGTAAGATCCACATTGAAAAAAATACCATTCAGTTTCCAAGCTAAAAAAGATACAAAGAAATGATGGCTGCATTGTACTATAAAATTTATTTTCACTCCATTGCAGTGATTCTTGCAAAGCTGAGGTAGTTTTCTACTTTACTTTTTCCTGTTTGCAAATGTTAAGAGAAGCATATCTGACAAGCACAGGTTCAAAGTGGTAATAAGAACTACATACAATCTTGAGGGAGAACATCTGTCAGGAACCAGGATTTCTACAAATTTTGGGTGAGACACTCTTGACACTTTTGCACTGGAGATATTAGAATCAAAGTGTGATCAGACAGGAGAGAGATCGATCCTTTCAAGGGTGGAAAAATGTTGGTATCTTTTCCAAGGAACAAGGGATAGGACAAGAGGAAATGGCCTCAAGTTGTGCCAGGGGAGTTTAGATGGGATGTTAGGAAAAGTTTCTTCACTGAAAGGGTTGTCAAGCCTTGGAACAGGCTGTTCAGGGAAGAGGTGGAGTCACCATCCCTGGAGGTATTTAAAACCTGTGCAGATGTGGTACTTAAGTTGACCTGGCAGTGCTGGGTTAATGTTTGGACTTGATGATCTTAGAGGTCTTTTTCAAACTAAACAATTCTATGATTCTATGTAATACATTCCAAAGAGGTATTATTTATTCTGAAAGGAATTTGGCACACATTAGGATTTTTCCTTCCTTCCCCCCCCCCGCCTAGTTTCTGTAAAGCACTCTGGAAGTTTTCACTAACAACTTCTGTCTTCTTAACTGACATATGGAGAAGACACGATGTTGGCATGAAGTTATCTCCTGGTAACAGTGCCAGGAGAGTGTTATTTTGCAGCATTGTTTAATACAGGAAACTGCTTTGCCTTTTGTCTATAATTTCAGTTTTTCTGAATGTTTGTTTTTATATTGATAATGTTAATATTGACAGTTTCTTCTGCATTTTGAAATGTCTAATAAAAAGGATAACGGTATCAAGAAACATTTTTTGTTGATCTTGTATTTCTTTTTTAATTCTCTCTCTTTTATGTGTCTTTAATGAGTTCTCTGGGACAGATATTGAAGAATAGCTATTCTAGGAAAAATTGCAATATAGACATGGCAGCTTTTTATGTCTGAAAACCTTCTATTAGTGCTAACATTAACATCCATTTTAGCTGTGTAACAATGAACTGGGTGCTTCTCTGTTAACATGGAAATCAAAACTGTCAGTTCAGGTCAAATCCTGATTCTTTGCTCACGGCAGCAATAGGCAAGTCAGGAAGATGGGAGTGGGATTTCCACATCCCTGCTTGTTTCCTGACTTACAGACTGAGCAATTTTGATTTGGGAAGTAACTGAACCTAGGCATAAAGGCTTCAAAATCCTTTTAAATAATAACATTTTTGATAGCAAATTGTAGATAAAAATCCTGGCTCTGTTGAAGTCAGCATTAAAACATCCCACTGGCTTGAGCAGAGCCAGGATTTCACACGCGGTGTTCGAAGCACCATGAGGACATTGATTGATTCTCTCTTGCCCTGTCTAAGAGGTAGGTTGTTTTTAATTTGCAGACCAAGATAGCAAAATGAAATAACTTGGTCCTTCCTTCACAGAGAGTTGGTAAGTGCTAGGTCAGGAATTTGGGGTTCGTGTTTGTCAGTTCATGCCTGACACCGTCTTTTACAGAGAACTTTTGCATGGTATCCCTGTGTGTTATGTTGATACTCCATTCTTTAATCTTGTTTTCACTTGACCATCTTTTTACTGACCATTTCATTTATTGTGTGCTTCTCTAGCACTTTTTCCCTCTAGTTAATTTACAGTGGTTCTATTTCTGGCCATTAGATTTTCTCTCCTCCTTTTACGGTTATAACAGAGCAAACACATGCAAGTCATCCTTCGGACTGCATGTACTGGCTGCTTTCTTGCTGCAAAATGTGAGCAACTCTGCCCTGTCACAATTATGCACTGACATGTAGCAGATGTATTACTGTTGTTCCAAAAGTACTATCTTTTTACCACTTTTAAATGATTTTAAAATAATTTCACTAACCTTCAGTCTCTCTTCATGAACTTAATAGATGCATTGTAAAATGTGTAAATATTTATTGAAGTATTTGGAAATAATCTGTACAAGCTTAATTTTTATATTCCTGCTGGTTGCCGACTATTAGTTGGGTGATATGAAATTCATTTATCTGTCCTTCTTGTATATTGTATTCTACACAAAAACTTAAATTACTTCCATAACAAAGACATCTTGTGAACAATGGTGGACATGCCTGCTGTATCCAACATCTTATGCTGTGCTTCTGGGAACAAATAATACACTATCTTTTTATATTTCCTATTCATTTCCCCAGTCCGTTCGTTGTTATACTTGTTCTCAGTTTAATGCTGGCTTCTTTCCTCTATCAAATGAGATCTTTTGGAGTACCTTGGCATGTATTGTGATTTAATAGTCATTAACTGGGTTTTCTCTATGGACAAAGAAAGGCTGGCACAGCTAGAACTCCCTGTGTCCCTCCCTCCTTTCTCTTCTACCCTGGCACCTTAAGCTCCAGCTTTTTAACAGCTGAGGTCTTATCTGTGATTCCTGATATTTATCATGAGGGTTCATCACTTGGAAAAAGACAGTACTCAGTTGTTTAAGAGTTGTGTTCAATGATTTCGTAACAGCGTCAGATGGCTCGGACTAAGTGAGCTGAATCTGAGTTTGAACACAAATTTTCTATGGTTGGTAGTCCTTATCATTTTGTTTTTCACTTGTAGAGCAAAGTCATGCTGAAATTTGCAAGTTTAATTCTTTATAACAAAATGTTGAAATGTGGCAGCTTCATAACTGAATTGCCACTTGCTTTCTGCTAAGCATTATAATCAGGTTTGGCTCCAAACTGAAACCTGTTCTCAAGTACTCCTACATTTTGATCTGGGACAAATCCAAAATGCACAGAGTATTTCTCTCTTGGTTCTTGTTAGGAAGGCATCAGGCTTTGCCAGGAGCAGTGATTTTTACCAGATATCAATGTAAGAAGGAATGATGTCTTTGTAACAAATAATTCTGTGAGATTTCTACTAATTTGGTCCAGCTATTTTTCAGAGATACTGCCTTTCCCATCAGCTTGGGTTGCTATTGCTGCCAAAGCAGTTGCTTGATCCAGCCTAAACTCTAGCGTAAAACTTACCGAAGTCTGTACCCAAACTAGTGCTTCTCAGTATACCTTTGCCTGTGTTATCACATCACTATTGACATCATATATTTCCAAAGTGGAGGGGAGGGAAGGGCAGAGGAGGAACTGCCATCTGTGTGACCAGCTTCATTCATTATATGCTCAGTAACACATTCTGTGACTGTGGTGGGCTATTCATTTTAAATGGTATTATTGCTGTTCATGGAGGCATAGCTGAAATGCTAGCTTGAGCATTAGATCGTGTATATTTAAATGCTAACAGTTGTAAAAAATGGTAAGCGCTTCCTAGCTCTGTAATTTTTTTACTGAAATGATTGCATGGATTGGTAGTATTTTCTTATGTGTTTGAATAATCCATATATTGCTTCGACTGAAAAATAAGAATATACATTTGTATGTATATACCTGGGTATGCCTAGGAGAATGCAAGTCTTTAGAAATTTTGGAAATCCATCCAGATAGATACAAATTCAGTGATTCTTCAGGTCCCTGAAATATTGACTGATATGTAACAGAAGATGATAGCAGGGTTCATTCAAAAATTTTTGAGTATTCATTGACATCTAAGAGTGCTTGATTCTATGGGTAATTATTGAAATACAAGTGCTTTTTATGAAGGAATTCAGTATTACTGGAAAACCATTTACATCATTGCTCACTCTTCCTGCATTGTGCCTGCATTGTGAACAGGCCAGATGGTGCTTTGCTGCATGTGAGCACAGTAATAATTGCAGTTCTCAAAGCGAATGACTACGTTTTGCAGCATGACACCAATTTTAGATGAAAATGAGGCCTGGTGTATTGACAGGCACAAGCAGAGGGAAGCCATGGCCCACAGAGGGGGAGTGGACTTGCTTTCTGGCTATTCCCTCTTATTATTCCTTATATACGTTAACAAATGTCTATGTAAATTAGGGCCATTTGAAGAGATGTTTGAGTGGGGTGAAGTTTCAGAAATTATTCCTTGTCTTCCCCAAGGTTGTGTGTTTCAGGATCCTGACAAATTTCTTACAGTATTGTTTAAAGGAATTAAGCGTAATAGAAGTTTACGCTTCTATTTGAAGCGCAAGTTTTGAAAAGCAAGTTTTGATTGGTAGAGCTGGAGAACATTTTGCTGCCAATTACCTATTATCACGTACTCAAAAACATTTGTTTCTTAGCTCTACACCAAGTTGTTTTCATTCTCCAAATAATTTGACCAACTTAACTGTTAAATGCATTTTTGCTCCTCTATTCTGCCCAAAGTTTCATCACTAGTCTCCTGGTCTGCTCAGAAATGAGTAAGCATCCATCCTTGCCTCCCATTCCTGCTCTTCTCTTTTCACTTTATGCCTCTTCCAGGACACCTCTTCTCTTCTCTTCTCTCCCTTCTGTTTGAAGTTGCAGTGTTCAGCTACCTGGGCCCTCTGCTTCCCCTGTCCTCTTTTGAGGTACCAGACTTGCCTGGCCTTTTTGAGTGGGAGGGGAGGAGATGTTGGAGGCAAGTTGTCAGCTTCAGCAGGTCTTAATAGGAGAGAGAGGTGGGAAATTGGGAAAGGGAAGGGGGCTGGGGTGGAAGAAGGTTGCTAGGGATTAGGTTTCCATCTGCCAGTCTCTCATCTGTCCTTACCCAGGTCGTGGACTGCTAGTGCTCCCCTCCTTTTCTGCTGTTGAAAAGAAGGAAGAAAGCATGGGCTTTTGTTTGTTTAAAAGCATAAAAGAAAGAGGGAATTAAGCTCATTAGGCCTCCTTATTAGTCAGCATTGAATGTAGAAAGTAAGCTTGAGTAAATGCAGGCTTGAAAAATGGTGTAAAATCATTCAATAGCAGCATTTAAGGGGAAGCTGAAAGTCCTTTTTTTTCCTGCAAATTTGAAAAATTCTGAAAGTAATGATTTTACATTAGAGTACAAAAATTAAAATCTGACATATGAACAATTAATTGTATCACCAGTTGATTGTTTCTCTCTTACTGATCGTCTAAAGAATCTAAATACTTTTGAAGCAAAAATTTTTAATTCACACTTCAGTTGTTTCTGCAGTACACACTAGAGACTTGGGTTGTGTATTGCTGTATGAATTATAAGAGCAGATTTGTTACTTTAAATAAGTGCTCTGAGGTAATGTATATGAATATATACATGTATATGAATGTATATGAATGTATATGAATATATATGTCTATATGTACATTAATATTCTCAAATAACTATTTATGTTTAGTAGGATGTAGTTTTACTTGCAAGGCAATTTTCTGTTTTCCTGCTCTTGGCTTTATCTCTGATTGATGCTATGCTGGAAAATAGACCAAATTCTGTGTTATCTGCTCTGATAAAAAATGTTTTCTTGATTTTAATCATGGAAAGAGAATTCCTGTTGACAAGTTACTGGATTTACCATAATTAGAAATTGGCTGGGTGCTGAGAGTACTTAGGTAACTTAATATTTATGATACAGAATGTCTAAATGCAGGATGCAAGTTATTTGCTAAGATATTTTGAATGTAACAAATAGGCAGCATTTGACAGTGAAATAGTACAAAGTTTCAGAAAAATGCAAAAACCAGGTATTGGTAGCCTAAAAATTCACAGGTAAACTACTGATGCCTGTTACTGCTGCTATTGAAAATGAGACATATCAATGTTTCGGCGACTGCTGCTACTAGAAGCCACGATACAAACTGACGATATTGACAGGAAAAATTATCTTGGGAAAGCAGTAATTAGTGCATTCTTAGCACATTTACATGTTTAATGAATGCAAGGGGTGTAGCAACCAGAGTGATGTACTCCTAGTATTACTAATGGCTTTGTGCTATGCCCCCGTCTGCCCATCACCATGGCCACATGCTCTTGCAGAGGGCAAGAAGCCCTGGAGCTTTCGGAGGGATTGGAACACCTTCTTCAAACCACAACCACTCTGTTTGCCCTGCCCATTAGATTAGAAATGCAATTGTGCAACTTCAGTAAAGTGCTGTGTGCTTGTAGCTTCAGCAGTGTCACTGTACCAGGGCTTTAGCACCTGTGCAGGCCTGGTGTGATGTACAGTGAGTGCAAGAGCTGGGGTGCTGCATCACCATCATGGATAGCTCCAGTGCTGCCAGTTAGTGTCTGATGGTCTCTTCCAAGCTGCTGGCAAGGTTTCTCTCTGGTGTGTGTGTGTGTGTGGGAATCCAATTTTCATTGAAAATTCTGTTAACTTAGTGTGGTGGTGGCAGGTGGAGGTGGTCTCTTGCAAGTAGGACATGTAGAAAAGGGAAATGGGCATTATTTTCACCTCGTAGACAGTACAGACTGTTTTCTTCTTGTTTTGTTTTGAAAGCAGTCACTTTTAAAGATTTAGTATAAATGAGGTAGTTGCTCCTGACAGTCTTTGAAATTCTGAGCTTCCATCATTAGTATGTCTCCATGAGCTACATGGCTCCATTGTATTTTTCCATGATTTGCTTGCTTTTGAAGGAACCAGTTTCAGTGAAGACATTTTCACACAGGGCTTTAAGAAAATAAGAGAAAACAGACAGTTGTTTACAGTACTTGTAACAACACCTTCATTGACGTGTCTCATTTTTTGGTATCCTTTTATCTACATGTCTAAAATTAAATTAGGTCTCCATTACTAAAATTAGAAGAGTCATTGGATTAGAAGTGCTCTCTTTCTGATCCTTAACTGAATGAAAGGAGCTTCTTTTGATAAAACTGTAATAGAATTAAATGCTCTACATCTCACGTCCCAAAATCTTATGGATGGAATATTAAGTTTATTATATCCATCAGACTAAAAACACCTTAAAAGATGGGACAGAATTCTCTGAACAGGGAAGTAAGGGTTTTGTGAGTAAGAGAGATTAGTCATTCAGCCCAAGTATTACCCTCACATACTGGATTTTTGTTCAAGGTAGCTTTTCTACCTTGCACAAACAGAACTCCTGTTGTATTCAACACAAGTTTTACTTGTTTGAGATGGCATGCTTTTCATAGACTTCATTGGATTACACTGAGACTTAATACAAAGCTTGTGCATAAGTATTTCTACTAATTGGGACCACAACATCCAGCATAATTTAGCTCTGGCATCTTTAATCTTCAGGATTAAATCTGCTTCTTGGCACTATTACTCAATATATGCGTTTTGCATGATTTAAGTATTTGTATATTTCTAAAATAATTTCTTTTCCACTCCAGAAATTATTTATTGTTGAATCCCAACCAGGTTATTTTCTGCTGAAGTTTCTGGCTCAGAGGCATTGAGTGAATCTTCACTAAAAGTGGTGTAGGGGAAAAGCAACAATCCCAAAAGCATCTATACCTTTAACAGGTCCGAGCTTGAGAATTGAATGGAAACATAAGAAAATAGGTTCCAAACTTCACATTTCTCAATGAGATATACCCTGTTACCTGGCCAGAAAATAGTATTAAAAGCCAATATCATCTGTCAACAAATGGCTACATTTTTCCATGATTTAAAAGTAGCAAGATCAAACACCTTCAGAGCAGTTGCCCTTAGGAAGATGTAAATCCTTCAAGGTTGTTGGGGTCTGTGGATTCCTTTGGTGTGAAATGGACTCTGGACAAGGCCTTTACTACCTGCTTCTGAGAGGCCTCGGCAGATGACACTGAGCAGTGGGTGATTGAAAAATGACCTTTTTTTGAGCACTTTGACTCAGAATCTATGCCAGTCCCACACTGAGGTTATTGGGTGAGCTGGGATGATGCAGCAGGATATAGGATGGGAAAGATTTCTCTTTGGAAACAGTCTAGTTCCTTATGTACAGGAAATGGCATTGTTGGGCCCAGCTGAGTTTCATCTGGACAAGGTATATTCAAGAGGACCCTGAGTTCTGCCCACATTTTTACAAACAGTACTGCAATGGAGTGCCAGCTCTCATTTCAAAACTATTCACCCAATCTTGCCAAAGAGCTAGGGCTCAAGTTAAGAGGACTACGTTTTTGTGCAGATAAGCCTATTTATGTAGCCATGTGTGCCAAATTTTGCATGTACCCTAACATTCAAAGCAAAGAGAATGAAAAGCCATATTGGTGACACCATTTCAATTGTTGAATGTCTGCTGGGGTGTGAAATTTATACATCTTTGAATTTATCTATGAACTTGTCTTTGAAATTTTTGAGCATAATCAGCATTTGCTCTTCTTATAAACTAAGTGGCATAGGAGGGAAAGTTGGTGTTTAAATTTCTTTCCTATAATTGGGTTATTCTCCATGAAGGAATTTTCTGACTGCACTCAGGTTATTTAGCATGATGCAATGTATTCTGTAATGTGAGCAAGTCTCTTTCATGTCTGATGTGTCACTTTTATGAACAGAACTATAGAGGAGTACCTTTGAAAACTGCTAAGGTGATATTTGCAGTTTTCATCACCTTCTTCTATTAGTGGCTATTCAAGCTGATACATCTTTTATGTGGGCAGTTCCAAAACTTACCTGCTTTGGACTCTTTTCTGCCTTCCAGCCTTGAAGCACCATTTCCAGATGCAAGTTGCACTGCTTCTCTGAAGTTGAGATATCCTTGAAACCCTGTTTCTGATTGCTGGGATCCCACATTCAGACCTGACACTATGTGCAGAAATGTTAAAGCCTGACTGGCCTTGCTTTAAACTGCTGTGATATACCTGTTGTGTTTGTCACAACAGGTGACAACCGTGAGATTTATCCAGCAGGAGAATGTCCAGGCCTACATGAAGAAGTCAGTTTGTCGTCATTCAGGGAAACAACAGGCATCTACTAGAAAGAATGAGAAAATCTAAGGAAAGATGCATTGGGAGATGCTGACTATGTAATGGTGTCAGTCTCCTATGGAAGAAGCTCAGAAGAAAATAAGGAGTGGGAGCTTTGAAATTAAAAACTCATCTGCAGCAGGATAAATGAACTATGGTCTGTACATCAGGAACAAGTGGGGCTGTAGAAGTCATGCTTCACAGTTTACATAAGGGGTTTATTCAGAAGGGTTGGTAGGAACATACTTGTGGAAAAATGTGTTTAGTAAGAAAAGCAGACAGACCTAAACATAGATCAAGCAAGTGTAGTACCCCGATTATGTAGATGTAGTCTTAAACTGGATCCATCTGATTCTAATTTTACATTTGGTTTTAAGATATAAGGTAGGTTATGGCTTAAATCTCAGGCAAACTGCTGATTACAGAAAGTGAACTTGCTCCTATTGTTTCTTTTTAGGTTGGAAAAAGCTTGAAGTGGTAAAGGCTTGTCAAGTTCACAGAGGGGCAGGATGTAACTGGAAACATTTCCTTGTGCATAGTGAAGCACTGATCTAAAGAGGAAGTGTCTGAAGGGTGGATAAATGCCTGCGTGTATATTTAGCCAAAACCTCTGTGACAAAGGGCAGCAGGGACTGGAAGGATTGCCCGGACCTTGGTGTGCAGCAGCGGTGGTGGAGGAGCCAGCTATCTTGAACAGGCAGAGCCCAACCTTCTGTCCAGGCTGGGTGCTGGCAGCAGGGTCTAACCTCACAAAATTTCTCTTATGTGCTTAGTATCATTTCAACATCAATATAGATTAACAGTTTAAAGAGTACTATTTTTCACATATAGGCTGTGAAAACCTTTGCAAATACAGCATCTTAACTAATTTGCAAAATCTGTAAGGTGCGTACCAATACACATGTTTAACTGCGTTACTGAGGGAAACAAATGTTTTGGTGTTGTGATCAATTTTTTGAAGGAAATGAGTGTTGCAACTGCAGCAGGAATTAAAAATCCAAATTCAGTTTGGTTAATTCAATAAATAGTTAGGTCATTCCAAGACAAAGGGGTTCTAAAAGATAGTCTGTGAACTAAAAACTGTTCATAACTATAATGTTCTGTTTATTATATATGAAATATATTTTTTAAAAAAATTTCTGACTTGGAGATTGTTTATTTGAGGGCAAAAAGCTAACTCTTACCTTTTTAGAAAATGCAGTGTTTTCTGGAATGCTTGGTTCAGCAAATATAGAACTATATTTTGAGAAATTTATTCTACTTAACTTCATTAAAAGAAACTTGAGCATCTGGCAGTGTAATAATAAAATCTGTAGTGTATTTCTCTTCAATATACAGCTGAATGCAATCTTCCCCCCGATATTTTGATGAGTACATGATAGCTATATCATCTATTTCTACATTACTTATTTTGACAGGTTAACATTTTGATGGGAATTTTCCAGGAGTGAATCTTTTTGTAAACATGTACTTAATAAATTAGAAGTTGACTAGCAGGCAGTGATGACTAAATCATTATGTAGGAAATATTAATATTACAAAGATTCATGTATCTTAAGAGTTATTTGAGTTTGTGGTCTCTTTGCATATGTTGCTGTTACCAGAAACCAGCCAAGGAACAAACAATCCATCCCCTTGGTATATTTTTGCTAGTTTCCAGAATGATGTCAAGTGAAGAACTGCACACTTTTGTCTTCTAAATGCAGCTTTGCCCTCCCATAGGAAAAAAAATTGGAAAAAATCTCATTTAATGTAATTGACATATCACAAAACACAATTTAAAAAAGTTATATCCATCAGTACTTCTTCTATTTCTTGTATTTGGGTCTTTAGTGTTTTGTTGTCTTTCAGGTATCATTTTCCCACGTATAGACCATTTCTCCTCTTAGAACACCAAGAACATACATATGCTGAAGGCAATATTTGGCATATGAAAATCATGTAACGATAAAAACCTTAGGAAATTAAACTAGGGACCAAAAATGCTAAGATATGATAAGATGTTGCATTGCACTTCAAAAAGCAAAGATGTTTGTTGTTTGGGTTTTTTTTTAATAATAAGCATATGTCAGACAAGACTTTTTTCCTGTTAAAACGCATAGTTGGATTAGCAGAAGAGGTGGTGCCATTTGGACAATGTATATGCTAATTTATAAGCACTTGAAGTTTATTCCTTTTTCCTCCTTGATATGCCTTCTCAGTTGATGAGTAATAAATCACTTTTAAGCCAGGGCACAGGGGACTATGGCACAGAAGAAAATGCAAGGATGACAGGCTCATTTACTGGCTTAGCACACAAACATGTTGGGCATATTGCCATTACTCATCTTGAGTTTGGAGTTCAGTTCAAAGAGATGCTTGTCAATGCATTTCCAAAAGGATGCGTCATTTCCATAACGATGCTGGTGGTGACTGCACACTCAGTAGAAGCTGTGAAGAAGCTGGAACTTCCTCTTTGTTCTTGTTTTGACATGGGATATATGGTTTATACAAACTAGGTTATAGGGTATTAAAATAAATGAATAATTGTTCATTGTTTTCTGGGTAGAAGAAAGTTGAAAGCACACTTTTCAAAACACCAAGCTTTGCCCAGACTTTGTCTGGTACATTACCAAGGAGGACATGCCCTGATTTGTTGGGTGGATCACCTTCATCGAAATGGACTTTCTGGGGCCGCAGCTGGTCAGAATACACTGAGGAAAGGAGGATGCTGAGGAAGCACTTTTAGATGGCCCTGTCACATCTGTCCACCATCCTTCCTGCTCTCCTGTTAAAAGAAAGGCAGTGTCAATGAACTCTCATTGAATGATAGCTCTGAATAAGCCTTATCTGGGTGACAATTCTAGAGAAGTTCTAGCAGAAATTTAGAAATGCATGTAAATGCATGTTATAGGGGAAAAAAATTAAACCCCAGAAAATTAGTCTTGTCCTGCACCCCCCAGGAGAAAGTGTTCTAGATTCTTTTCTGTCCTGCTTGCGACCATGAGGGGTTCTGGTCATCCTGCAGAATGATAAATCTCCCTTTCAAAGAGCTATTATGGTCAGTGGCAGGATGTGGTGATGCCATCAGAAAACCTTTACTACATGCTCTTTCAGGAATAAAACACAACTTTAATTTCTCAGAAGAAATATTCTTTGCCAAGCAAGAGGAAGGAGTAACTGTAGGCTGGATAGATGGAGGAGGAAAAATCCCGATAAAGTCCTTGCTATGTTTTGATAAAGGACATTTTAACAGTTCTGATTCAGCAGCTTCTCAGTGGCCATAATACTTACCTGAAGTCCCTAAGTATTGCCATGACCAAGCCTATATATGCACTTTACCTGACCCATGTGCCATAGATTATACTATAACTGTTTTATTGTACTTGCAGAAAAAATCTGCCTAAATGAATTAAACTTTCTAATACTTTTTCAAATGTATAAAGTGAACTATATATAAATCAAAATTTTATGTCTATGAAGTCTTTCCTCCAAAATATCTGAAAATCAGATCAAATTCTGTCTTCTTCTCATCTTCATATTTAATAGTTTGTGTTTATTCCTTTGTATCTAAGTTAATTTGTTTTAGCATCAACATTTTACTACCTACCACTGAGCCCACAAACATCTGTATCTTCCCTAACAAAATTATTTTTTTCTAATAATAAAGAGGGGTGGGGTTTTTCTGTGTAGAAGTATAATCAAAAATTGATTACACCAAACCAACTAAAAATTTCCATGGGAGCTTGAATCTGAAGAATTCCCAATACAGAGAATAGAAACGAAGTGCAGCTAGATAAATGTGACTCCTTTTCATAGTTATTTATATAAGTAACAGGAACTAGGCTATGCTAATAAGCAAGTCAGCCTTTGAAGTACAAAGCATATGCAAATGTGTTAGCCAAAATTTGGAGTTTGGAATGTAATTAAGTGAGCAGAAGAAATACTGAGGGTGCAGAAAAGTTACAGAACTTTGGCCCACTTTGCAAGTGGAATTTTCTGAACCTTGTGAAGTTTTTCATCATGTCCCACATCTTTTTCATTCTTCTAAGTTTAATTTCAGGTGTTAAATGATATTGTAAGCTGGCAGTTCATGGATACATGACTTGTATGTTAATGTTCATACATTCTTCCTTTGTTTATGTAAATAAGGGATTTGTGCATTTACCTTTGTGTTACTTAGATCTTAGCAAGCACAGTGTTTTTGGGAATGCTCAGGCTTAGGTAATTTTGCTCCTTAATTTCCTTTAGCTTCTTTCCAGCATGAGCGTTGAGCCGATATGCTCAACGAATTTAAAGGGAAAGGCTGGCCCAGACCTAGGGGAACGGAAAGGTGAAGGATGAACATATGGACTTTGAATATTAGGAAAATGAAAAAAACTACATGTGAATGGATATAACTATTTGTAGAAGAAAAAGCCAATAGAGAGAGTATAGAAAAGGGAGAAACAGAAGGGCAAGAAGGGAAATTTTGAACACTTGAATAGTAGCAGAAACGAGTAAATTAATTTAAAGAAGAAACTTATCATATTAGTGGTAGGAAGCTGGTGTGTACTTTCAAAGCAACCCAATGCCTCCTTAAAGGCATTTCCTATCTCTGTTGATTAGCACAGGTCACAGAAGTAGCTGGTGAAGCCCAACAGGAAACAGTCATGTGCAGCCCCGCATGCTTTCACTCCTCTTAAATGTTTTGTATCCTGTTTTTTAAGCAGGTAATGATTAACTGTATCACAGAAAAAACAGAATTTGGATGGTGTGGTATTTTAACTTTGATTAAAAATATTTTAACATGCATGTCTCTTTTCTGGAACTGGCAAAGTTTTGACTAACCATGTTTATAGTCTGGTGTTTCATTGCCATACCGCTCTATAATGTTCAGGCTGGGATTAGGAACCTTGTGGGATAATCACTGCACAAAACACCATTTACCACTTCAGAAAACTTTATTCATTCTTAGTCTGTGTCCTGTGTAGTCCAGAATACTTCTTTTTGCAGAAGTGATGGTAAGTTTCAGGATGTTAAAACACCATCTTTAAAGATTATGCTTTTTATGCAGTTTCTTGTTCCCATTTGTTCTTTTCTCAGCAAAACCACCTGGGCATCAACTGTACAGTGTGGCTTCAAAATCATAATTCGTCTGCTGAGGAAAGACATTATTTACCAAATGCTTCAGACTTTTCAAGAATGTGACTGAAACCAAAAAATTTGTTCTGATTTCTGTTCACATGCACAGGCTGTGTATTATTTTCCCATGGAAAATATGATTTTTGTGTGCCACAGCATTATTTAGAAATGGCTCCTGTGTTGCCTGTACTCCAAGAGTGACTGTGAGTGGCAGTAGGAGGTTTGGGAGTGCAAGGAATACACATCAGAACCATTCTGCACAGATCTTATTACAAACCAAGTACATAAAACATTGAATCAGATCTTCACTGAGACAAATCACTGAAGGTCTGCAGAAAGCTGCCATCATCATTGGCATCCTCAGAATTAGAATGAGGTTGGAAATCTGCTGGCTTAGGCAAGCTGTCTAGTCCACTTGGATGGTATTAAGGTTTTGGACTTAGCATTTTTTGGCAAATTTACTCTTGGGAAAAATGGTAGTTGAGCCTGATGTAATTAGGTAATGTCATGTATGAAAAAAATAGAGTGATTTCTGAGAACATTTATACAATGGCAAGTTTAAATGCTCTTAGAAATCAAAAGTTGTTATGACTGTCCAGCCAGAGGTTCTTAGAGCATTGGAGACCCCAGGGTGCTTCAGAAATCTTTATGCTGAAGCAGCCTTCCCTCATATTGTCTAGGTAGACTGACAGTTGTTGAATAGATTACCAGTCCAGACAGGAGCTGGTGGGATGTGAAGAACAATTTTTATTTTGTTTTGGAAAGGAGACAATTCTAGAGATGTTGTGAAGAAGTAGCACTGCATGAACACTGATTGGACAAGGGAAGAAACAGAAAGTGCCTCCAGCTTTTTGAACTTAACTGATAGAGTGGTGGGTGACATCAGGAAATTGCAAAAGGTATAAAGCAGAAAGAGTTTCAGAGGCGAAGGAGTTTTACATTTAAAAATAGAAAGGTCCTTTTTGAAGATTGTCTTTTAGAACCTATTAGAAATTGATGTGTTAGACTCTATCTTTCTTTTAATGAAATAAGACCTGAGTGTTTTATACAATAACATACATTTGCATGCTGTGGAAAGTGATTTTTATGTTAAACATATTTATTCTGTGAGTTCAGACAAATGCCTTGAGGAATGAAGCTTGTATAATCAACTTCAGTGTGAACAAAATTTTCATCAGGGAGAGGCTGTTAGTGCAAGCTTAAAATGAAAATTTTGCAATTTTTTATTAAGAATTCAGAATTCATCGCATATCTCATACTGTACATGTTGTTTGAAAGATACTTCATATGTACCATTGTACTTAAAAATTGAGCAGAAAGAAATCAGTGGTTTCCCATCTCTGGCAAGAAGCCTCAATACCTCTCCCAGCTTAATCAAGCATTCCAGATTCAATAACCCAACTCAGAACAGTTTGGCACAGCCACATCCTGTGTTAAGGGAGGATTTACTGAGTGACTTGCTTACTGTTTGGAGTAGTATGTGAAGCCACAACAGTATAACTACCATGGTTCTCCTGCACAAGGTGACAAGATCGTGACAAATCCCCAAGTTCTCTTAAGTGAATGTCTTTATTTGACATGAGAAGTGGAGATAAATGCTTCATTCTTGGTTTAAAATTTAAGATCTGGGTAATCTATACAATACAATAATAATATGCCAAATATTGCTCACACAAATTCTGGTTTCCCCCTTCATGCGGTGTTATTGGAGTAGTGAAGTTTTTGTTTCTCACCCTACTTGCGATGCAGTCAGGACAACACTTTTTGTAATAGATTGACTTCTAGCTCCATGTCCCAACTCTCATTTACCTTTAAGTCTATAATTTGTTCTCTAATGTCTATTATAAAGAAGGAAAACATGACTAGATACCTTTGAGAAATCAGATGTGTAAAGTGTTGTGAAATAACCAACCCAGAGCTATTAATTGCATTTTTTTAGTTTAATGCTTCCTATATTTTTTTGTCTATGTTACACATGAAAATTTTTAATAGGAGGCATGATTCTGAAAGCCATGGAGCATATCAACAATGAAATAATTGTTTTAAGAGGCACTGTAAGGCTGATAATCCCAAATTTTACCTACATGTTTTTTGTTTACTTTATGGGCTTGATACTAGTCTAGACCTGCCACTAATGCTGCTAGCTTCAAAGCCTCTTTGGTACAAGAGGAGCCTCCCTCTGCCTCTTTTACCTCCAGCAGTGTGGTTGTTTGAAGCTGTTCTTTGTTTTCAGTCTGCACATCATAATGTTAGTCTGCATATAACACAGGCGTTCAGGTTCTTTCAACTCCGTGTAGTAATCAGATTTATGAGAATGTTGTTAGGGTTGTAGTCAAAATGTTCATTGATAGTGTAAAAGCACATTGTTACCTTACTTGTAACTTTCAAATCGCCTCACTGCAGGAAAGTGGCCCCATTAATCCAAAATTACTGAAATACGAGGATAAAAAGAGTCAAAGCCAAATACAGAATAAATTTTGAAGATTGAAAGTATATTTTGATAATGTGGAGCATCCTGGGTGAGGGCAGTTGGCAAGCCTCTAGTGATTCTGTTGCATGGGTATTTAGAATAGCTAAGCAATTGAACTTTTAGGGTCATAAGCATGCAACAGAGAACTTCAGTGCTAAGCACTGAATATATATGGAGATTTTCCCTTGACAAAAAGGAGATGAAAATTTGAGATAAAACAGTGACTTCAGTAACACCTGATGATTAGTGTATCTAAATTTTAGGTGAGCAGTTTGATACTCTGAGAGCAGCTGGTTGAAAGTTTCTAAAGCTGAAAAACTCAGCTTTAGAAGGACTCAGAATCTCTTGAAAACAGGGCCAATGTCCCAGCTAACCTCAAATTTGCAGTGCTAAGTTCCTAGTATTTGAGAAGTATGAGCAGTTGGCATTGTGCTGAGACTGACAGGAAGACAAAATTTGGAGAAGATCTCATTTTTAACACTTGCCACCTGAACACTAATATTTACATGTATTTTGCTAAGTAAACACTCATTCTTTATAACAGAGACTTTTTGGTGATAGATTTGCATGTTATTTTTCCTTTTATTTGGTTCCAAAGTTTAATACGTTTTTAAATGTCTTCTAGTATCTAATTTAGATATCCTATTCTCTCATAGGTTGTTGACTTTGAGTGTGATAAGAGTCATTTGCTCTTAATAATCAAGTGTCATCATCATCACGGCCGGGCTTCGCGAATGAAGATTAGGGAAAGGTCTCTACCCACGTTTGTCACAAGCACGCTGGTGGCTAAAAAGGCCAATACGAGACAGGCACGTCCGGTTGCAAAAGGCACAGCAGAAGGACTCCTTAGGTGGTGTATTCTGCAAGACATGATTCTTTCTGTGTTGTCTTTTCTCCTCAAGAGTGATCCTGCGTGCTTTCTCAAAGGCATCAGCAGTGTTATAGATGGTGTGTCTCCAGGCCTCCGGGTTGGAGGCCAGAGTAGACCAGTTATGTTGATCAATGTGGCCAAGGCTGAGATGTTGTTTCAGGGAGTCCTTGTATCTTCTCTTCGGGGTCCTCTCATGCGGCAGCCAGTGGCTAGTTCACCATAAAGCAAGATCTTAGGGAGGCAGTGGTCCTTCATCCTGGAGACATGCCCTGCCCTGCCCAGCGCAGCTGTGTTCTCAGCAACATGGCCTCAATACTTGTGACTGCTGCTTGTTCTAGAACAGATGTGAGAGGCAGCCTTCATATCAACGCTGCCATCAATCAGGTATAAGCTAGAGAGTATATGGCGTACCATTTAAATTTATATGTATTTGCCGTATCTTCATTGCCCAAACAAAAATAAATAAATAATAAGAGGGGAACCTGGCAATTTCTACCCATGAGTAACATGGCTGGCAGGTTAATTGCAGGCTTAGGCATGAATATGCAAATGCAGGGATGATTCACAATTGCAGGAATAAAAGGACAATGAATGAAATCTTTGGCTAGATGTATGGTTATGCCTGGCACTAGAGAGGATGAATATAATACTTCCTCAATTGGGCAATCATCATGATCAAGAACAAGTTGTTCCATGAGCAGAACAGCAATGAAACCTAGTTTTTTACGGGTTCGTAACAAACCCATTGCACTGCATGACTTCACCTCCTCACCTTGTGCTTCACCCCAGTGTAGACAGCTACAGTTCCCGTGCTCTTCAGTTCTCCCTTGCCTCAAAGTAGTCCCCTGTACTCTTTCGCTGGTCATATTTCCTCCTCCCCTCATGCTCCCTTGACTGTCAGCTATGCAGCTATGTAGCTATGCATTCTTTTACATTTAACAAACCAAACTCTTAAATCCCTGCTGTAGCCTTTCTTGCATTGGAAAGTCACAAATTTTAAGCTTTGTTTTTGAGAATGCCACTGATACAATGCAAACCTGAAGATACTTGTAACTTAAGACACTATTTAGTTGGGAAGAAAAAATTTGAGAAGTCTGAAATTCAATTGGACTGTAGGATCTCAGTGGCTTTTAAAAATCTCTAGTCATTAAGATGCAGAGAAACCCTTGACTAACTCCTAATTAACTCTCACCAGCTTAGGAAGAAAGTGAAGATTTAACCTTCACTTTCTATCAGTCATATATTTGTTCATGGACTTCTAAGTTTTGCCACTTCTTTGGTAACTTGTTACCTGTCCTACATAATGGACTAGAGAAGTTCTTTTAATATACCTGTTTTGGATAATATGAGTGGTATGCTCTTGTGGTTTTGTGACCATAAAGATTTGCAAAATGCTTATTTGCAAGGTGACAGAATAAGATGAATCTGAACAGTCTTCCTACACAACATGCTTTTAGCTGCAATAACCCTTCAGAGTTAATCTATCATCAAGGTTATGGCACTGGCAGGTTTTGCTATTGTTTCAGTGCACCACAGTTATATTTCTCTTTCTCCCTGGTTTTGCTTTATGCTCTGTGGCAGCTGAGACACTTGGTGAGTGTCGATGAGCTCTGCTTTTTTTTGTGGCTTTTCAAATAGCCTGAGTGATGAAAAGAGCTGGAATGAAACAGGACTTTGGCCCTATCTGTACTTCCTTGCTGATTTTCTGAAGATTTTTTTCAATGTAATTTCAATGTGAAACAGAAGATAGTGTGGTGATCTGAGTAGGTTTGAAAAGTAATATGACATTTACCAGAAAGTACTTGTGAGGAGTAAAAACTGAATTGGGTTTGTGACTATTTGGGTTGTAGAGGAATGACACTTTGATCAATAGTCTTTCAGTATACAAAATTGCTGCCGATGTTTTTAGTGGATGTACATAATAGGGAGACAAGGCAGTTGTGTGGAACACTATGATCGTCTGGACGAGCTGAACCAATCTGAAGAAAAAAACCCTAACGTAGTTTCTGTTTTAAAGGATGGTCTCTGATTGACTGTGTCAGAATGGGGCTACAGTGTCCCAGCAAACAGTGACTGATATTTTTTGAAAATTGATAGTGAAAACACAACTTGAGAGAGGCTTTGACAAAATGAGCTCATAAACACTGAGAACGTGTAAGTAGGGCGGTAACTATCAGGAGCAGACAGATGGCTTACGGTATGACTGTCACTGGTGCTAGAGTACTGAGTCAGTCCTCCTCATCTCATTCAAAAAGGAAGTTGTAAAAGTTAACAGCAAACAAGATAGACACCAGATACAGGTCCTGAGTAATGAATGAGTCTTATACAATAAATGTAAAAAACACATGAGGCTCATTTTGTCATAAAGGAGTTTGAGGGAGAGCTAGATTACAGTGTACAAATTCCTCCACAGAGGAGATATGGAGTGCTAAAGGCTTTTTTAATTTAGTGGAAAATGAGTCATAGTCATAAACAGAAACCAGATAAAGTCAAAGTAGAAATTAGGTACTCGATTAAACCGTGAGAAAGGATGAATGAGCAAGGGAGATGGTGCAGTGTCTATCCCTTGATTTCTTCCAGTCAACACTGAATGCTTTTCAAGAAGGTGCATTTCCATAAAACATTAGGAAAAATAAGGATGTGAAACTTAATAAAATGACCAGATCACTTTGACTAAAGACAGTAATATAGTGGTTAATCCAAGAAGCCTATATGCAATTAAGGTTAATGTGCCTGTTCTACACACCGACCTGTTTCAGTGCTGAAGTTCTTCAGTGCTCAAGCTCGTGGTGAGAATTAGTCACAAACTTATTTCAATCTAACAATTTATATTTGTCTTTTAAACTACTTATCATCTCACAACACTTTTCTTTGTAAAGCAACATTACTAATTAGTATACACGTGATACACATGAAACCACTGGTAGGAAAACAGTGCTGAAAAGCCAAGAGAGGAACAGTAAAAATACTGGTTTATTTGCAATTCACAATAATTACTTACTTTTTTAAAATTGAATGAATGGCAGTGGCCTTGTGGATGCAGAACAAAGTGCCTGATGCCATTTTTCTAAAAGTTTATGGCTCTAGGATTATCTCAGGATTGGAGAAGGGGAAGTGGGAGGGAGATGGGTTTTTCCAAAGCATTAGACAGAAACATTTCAGAAGGTATTTTAAGGTTAGATGGTTACAGAATTAGTACTGATGACTGTTAGAGGAATTGCAAGAACTTTTTAAAATGTGACTATTCTATTTTCTTCTGAGGTAGGCTTTCAGGAAAGATTATAGGACTTAGAGGTATAAATTCATAAAATTTACCGCACTAATTTTAGGAGTGAGGAAGACTTCAGTGACAGTGCAGCAGTCAGAGTGATTTTTAAAGCAGAATTTAATGTTTGGTTATTGTTAGGAGGGTTTTTTTTCCTTGGCTGTATAGTCTTTGCATTTCTTTAAAAGTAGCTTCCAGGAAAGGTCAATTGAGGGAGTACAGCTGATGCCTGCTGAGAGGGGGACATAGCTTGAAGTACAAAATACCTGGTCTTTAGCACCCTCCCCAGAAGCATCTGAGTACTGTAATTGAAAGCAGTGCTATATTTTTGTGTTCAGCTTCAGTGTTGGTAAGTGCTAAATACCCTTAGTTTTAACTGTACTCAGATTTGAAAATGATCAGTTGCAGGAGCAATTCATGGTCTTACACATTCTGTACCTTGTCAGTCTTTTAATGACATCTACTCTGCCTCTTGACCTCTACCCCTTGCACACTGATCTCTACAAAAAGGACTAGAAGACTGTTATATTTAATAGAAGGGACATAGCAGGAAACACTAGATGGGTCTGGAAGAAGAGACCTGTCCATAATACCTGGGATTTGATTCCAGATCAGGTACAGTCCTCTAGTATTTTATTTTCTGTATTTCTTTCTTGCTCCAGAAGTTGTACTGTGTTAACTGCCAAGGGAAGCAGTAATTCATTGTTCTTATTTTTGCCATCCTAACCATTTAAAGCTAAGTTTGGATCACGAATTAGAATAATCTTCTGTTTCCTTCCCTATCATTAGTGGGGCTTTGAGTGTTGAATGGCTTTTTAGGAGACTTGCATTTCCTTTTATTTTCCTCCCTGGCAGAGTGGAAGAAGCTACAGGTGGGTGAATTTTATTTCACTGAAGTATTCCTCTTCAGTAAAATGAAAACTGTGCCACAAATCCAGCCCCAGGTATCCAGTCTGGGGCAAGGCCAACATTTGATAATGACTTTATAGGTTCTAATGGGTTGTGTGACAGTTCCTGTTTGCTAGAGCCATCTTTGTGAAGGTAGCCCGACCTTCTACAGACCTGGGAATGAAGAGGAGAGCATGTTCAGTAAATGAGTATCACATGAGAGGAAAAAGTAAAACTTCATTATTGTCACTGTTCAGTTCATTTGAGGAAAAATCATATTCTGATGTCAGACTTACTGTTGCTAATTGTCATTTATTGTCACCATTTTCCATTTTCTTTGTTGAAGCGTGTGCCCACTAAAAAATGAGTGAATGTTCCTCATGAGGGGAGCTCCTTAAACTCAGGATTTAGAAACTAAAACAGTGATTTCCTGTCTCTCTGTCAGAAGAAATCATTTCAGTTATTTACAATTTTGTTCCCATTTCCTACTTTTGTTTTAAAAATGGTCGAAAGAATTCTTAGGTGAAATAAGTACAGATGGAGATAATTTTTAAGCAGAGCCACACAACAGCCAACATCTAATTTATAAAATACAGATAATGGGTCTGAGCTGCAGGGAGCAGCTTAGGTATGTTCAGTTTTGCATGTTTTGTAGAGGTCCTAATGTTAATAGGAACTACACAGCAACAGCAAAATAAGAAGCAAAATTTCATGTTATAGATTGGAAATTATTTTTCTGTGGTGTTTTCACATAAATTAAAACTCTTGAGGGGCAAACTTTGCACTCCTCTGAAATAAGTAAGGTGTGTATGTATTCATCCAGGGATTAGAACTGATCCCATGGGGTTTTTTCTCTGTCAGCATTCTCTTAATTCACATGGGCAACAGCATTTCAGTTTTAGACAATTGAAAGTGCAATTTTGCTCTGAGCTATATATGGTTGTGTATGTGCATGTATGTGTTGTGCATATTATTTATGCATGGACAAGTTCAGGATCTCTTCATAAGGTTGGATGAGAAATTCTTGATTTCAGAATAATCACCCTTCCAAAAGTCTGAAAAATTTAGTTAAACAATATTTTTGTCTAGTATTTATCTTTTATCTTCTCTTCCATCATACAGTCACATAAGCAGCAGAATCTGCTGTAGAGGTAGAGATTAAAATCCTCTCAAAACCTCTACCATGATGGACCACTTGTCACAGTGTTCTGAAATGGCTTCTTCTTTATGGTAGAAGTGGAGAGATGTAGCTGCCTCGGTGGGAGGAAAAGGGAGCGAAGAGATGGTTTATTCCATCCATCTTACACAGGACTCAAACATACATGGAAGCTTCTCTCTAGACTGGTAGTTAAAGTAGCCTAAATGACTAGGTGAGACCTAGTTGCACAACTTCTAGATGTTTAAGTTGGGAAAAATCCCTAGCAATATTTTGTTATGCTCACTCTGTCCAGACATAGTCTTTGGACAATCTGTGGTCTGACAGAGGGACCAAACCAGTTTGTCTCAGCAGCTTACCAGTAACTAGTGGGTTTGTGTCCAGATGTCTCAATGCACAGGTATGTCTTAAGTGTGGTAGTAGATCAGATTAATCTGTTTTAAATAAGTATAAATGACATGCCAGTCAGAGCCATCATTTAATTGGCAAATTCAGGCAAAAGGTAATGTTGATTTTATCTTCTTTGAAAAGAATATACCAAGGACAGCATCCGTGTGTTGTCCTGATTTATTCTTTGTGATTTTTGACATGGTTTCAGTCACTGGATTATCTGTGCCAGTGCCACACTATCGGAAGCTATTAGCTAAAGTTTTGGCTGTTCTTACCTCCTCATCCACTATCATGACAGCATTTTACTAGCTTTGCACTCTGTATACCTACATTCACTGGATCTTGACTAATCAGTTAATTGGATCTTGTTAATCATCTTTTAAACTGCTTTTATTGGAGATCTTTGGCTGAGATGTCGAGACAGTGTCAGCATGGTTGGCATTTCTGCTTGTATGTCGCATAATAAATTTTAAACTCCAGATCTAATGAGTTTCACTGTTTGATAAATGTAATCTTTGTCAGTGAGCTGGACCTGCCCGTTTGGCTGGAAATCAGGAAAAAAGAGAACACGACATGAAAGTTCTTGAAGCTGTTTGTAGTGCCACTGCTGGTAGATAATGAAGGTATAAAGTTCTTGGTGTATAGAGAGCAATCCTGGCAGAAGCTAAGAAGTGCACAGTGACTTACATAGCAGCTATTCCAACTGTGAAACATGTTGCAGCTTTTTTTCCAGCCCATCTTCAATTGCTTATGGTGGCTGTAGTGCTGGAAGTAACTATTTTCTCAGATCTTCCCACAGATATGCTCATTTAAGATGTTTCCTGACCTTATTCCATCCAAAACAAGCTTGGTTAATTTGTGCAGCCTGGAAAACATGATTTTGTTTAACCCTACTGCTGCATTTTTGTGAGCTGAGACATCTCAGGTTGGACTTGATGATTTTGGAGGTCTTTTCTAACCTTAATGATTCTATGATTCTGTAGTCTGGCAGGAGGGCTGTGCCAAGGAACTGGGCAATAATCATTGTATCAGAGAAAAGTTGGTTGGAAGGGGCCTTTAGAGGTCTTGACTCAAAACTATTTCCCAGCACTAAGTCTGGTGAACCTAGGCTTTGTTCAGCTTTGTCTTGAAAACCTTCAAGAGTAGATGTTGCACCATCTCACTGGACAGCCTGTTTCCACTGCTGCCCAGGTTTTGTTAATCACGTTTTGTCAAATCTGAAGTATCTAAGCTATAGTTTGTGATGTTTACCACTAGTTGCATTGTCTGCTACTACTGAGATGAGTTTGTCAGCACTCCAGATGCTCTTTAAACCATCGTGAGTTGCTATTAGATTGCCTCTTGACCTCCCCTTTGCCACACTAATAAAGCCCAGTCCCTTACCCTCTCACTGTTGGTAATATGCCTCTTATATGGTGTTTGTATTGTTTGTGAAGAAAGCACACTGTTGGTTCATATTCTATTTGGAGTGCACCGTGACCTACAGGTCATTTCAGCAAGGCTGCAACACAAGCAGTCAATTCCCAGCCTCAAGGGATGTATGGAGTTAGTCTGCTCGGAGGTGGAACTTTGCACTTCTAATTGAACATGTTTCTGTTGTCCCAGTCCTCAGGTTAAGGAGCATGGGACCTCATTGGATTCTCAACTGAATCTGTCAGGGAGAAATTAAGCTAAAAAGTCATTTACTATTTTCCACAAAGTTGCTGATGGATCTGTTTTATCACTCAAGTAGTTGATGAAGATATTGAACAATATCAGCCTCCTATTGATATTGGGGTACTCTGCTGATTACCAGCTGCAGAGCAGTTGTAAAGTCTCTTCAGGACTGTCAGTCCAACCAAATAATTTTCAACAGACCTAAGAGTCTGTTCTTCTAACCCTCACTTCCTCAACTTCCACATGAGTATGGGAGAGTCACAGTGTCAAAAATCTTAATAAGTAAAGATATATCACATCCACCTCTCTCTCCTCATCTGCAGAGCAGGTCATTTTTGTTACAGAAAGCAGTCAGCTTGATGAAGCGTGGTCTGCCTGTGTTGAGTGTTTTTGATTGCCTTCTTGTCCTTCATGTTGGGAAGTAGACTACAAGGAATATGCTCCCTGCCTTGTCCAGGGACTAAGGTGAGGCTGACCAGCCTGTTGTTGTCTTGGTCCTCCTCCTTGCCTTTCTTAAAAGAGGCATATCAGCATTTTTCCAGCTCTGGGGACTTACCCCGATTTTGTGCGTTTTCTCAAACATAGTGGCCACACAATCACATCAGCCAACTCTTTTGCACCCTTGGATGAATGCTATCCAGTTCCAGATGTTTGAATAAATACACTGAATTTTGCTAATGAGTCCCTGACGGTTACTTCCCTGCCTAAGCTTTCCTAAACTGTAGAGGTCCATGCAGTGGTCTGGAAGCAAGCTTTTCCATATTGCTTTTCTGTTCCATTCATCTCTGGGCCTCCATTTTCCCTGAACTTCCTTTTGCCTCTGGCGTTGCTTGCGGAAGCCCTTCTTGTTTCCCTTTGCCTAGCAGGCTAATGCAGCTGTAGCTGGCCTTTGACCTTCCTGATGTTAACCCCTAGTGACTGAGCAATGTGTTTATATTCCTTCTCTGTTGCCTTTTAAACCAGCAGAAGTGCTTCTTGGAGAGGATGTTTCTCTGCAGCTTGGGTGTTCATTAAAGCACAGGGAAGCTGTAAGTGCACAGACAGTGTTCCCGTCGCTCTCCCTCCAGGGCAGAGGAGTGCCTGCTAAAGATACCATCTTAATATTTACATCATTTCAGTCACTTGCTTTTGTACACATGTAATAGGTCATGAGAAACTATTACTTTCCATATCCCTGATGGCTATTTGCAGTATGCCTAATTTATCTCAGCAGGCACTCTATTATAAATATGTATTATATTAGGATACTGGTGTAAATGGCCATGCTGTTCAGAGGAATTGCTCTGGTTCAACATAATACTTTTACGATTACACTACAGCGTTACTGGTTTCATGTGCAGTGCAGTTAAAGTGTCATAAAATTGAAATATAGGAAGTGAACCTGTCTACAGTTTGCGTATTTTTTACTTCAGAGACCAAATAATGGTACTGGTTACAATCCGTATTTTAAAGTTAAAATAAGGTAATGCATACATAAAACTTTTCCCGTGGATTTTCTGTATTGGTACTGATGTATGCCATGGGATTGTTTATGTCCAAAGCACTTCAGAGTGAGTGGGTATGATGTAGCTGTGATGCTGTCATGTGGACAGGAACCACCTTCAGCTTGGTTGTCATGCTCTCAAATTCTTTGGAAATGTTGGGTGAGATGAGCATTTTGTCTTCCCTTGGTATTGCCACTTGTTTGTTTTCATGACGTTTATGTCTTGATACTTTTAACTTTGTCTTACCCATATTTAGTTCAAGGGAATGTGTTTTCTAGTACATTTTATTAGTAACTAGAATTTGTCAGTAGGATGGATAAATAAATAATGTTGTGAAAGCTTTTCATGTCAAACTTTTGGTGCATGTGTTTGTTTTGTAACACATTAATGGCAGCAAAAATATCCACTATTTCACTGATTTTATTTCTTATTTAAGCTGAAATGGCTTATTCCTGGGTTAGTTTCTGGTACCAGACAGTAACAAAATAGCAGTTGACTTTGACCTTAATTAAGTTTACTCAATGAGACATCAGTGTGCAAGGTCTGCTGCATAATTGTGTTTCAAAATTATGTTTCTTTTAAGAAGACAAGGTCACAAGAGACACTTCTCCAAAGATTTTCAATAACAGCTTGTTTGCAAGATGAAATTCCAAATCCATAAATGAATAATGAATAGAGTTGGAATTGGGTATATAACAATAACTTTTAGAAGTGGGTAAGGTAAATATGTCCTTGTCCGGTTTGAAGAGATAAAAAAAGTACATGACTTGAAAGAAAAGACACCTGAACTATACAGCCATTTGAGACTTTTTTCCTGAATAGTTCTGTCTGTCCCGTCATACTTAGGGTTTTCTTTTTTTTTTTTTTTCATTTTGTCTCAGTATTTCTGTTACTTCCTGCACTTCTCTGCTTCTTCATGGAGTTAGGGAGTACTTTGTTATTCATGAGGAACTAAATCAATCATCACTTTCTCATGTCATCTTGCATTGCATCAGCTTCCTTTTTTAGATGAAATGGATGGGTGTAGCTCCCTAAGGAGTTTAGCAGTGCTGTTTGCTGGGTTGGTTTTGGGTAGTGGTTACCCAATAGTAGCTTAAGCATTTAAACATTGAAGTTAATTTATGTTTATCCATGCCAGTGCAAGTCTTGGAGTTTAAGCACCATTGAGGTAAATGGGCATTTTTACTGCAGTAATGTTGTACCATTATCCCTACAGTCATAATTGTAAAGATTTGCATTTTCGGTGGAAGTGGGTAAGGATTAAGAGCACAAGCAGGAGAGAGGTGGGTTGTAGAGATATAAGTGAGAGAGTAATTTGTCCTGCCAGCATCCTATAATTGCTAATGATGCCTTGGAAGAAATAAAAGAACTTGGGATTATTGTTTGCAAGATTGCCAATTAATTTGTTTACTGGGGGGTTGATGAAACATTTTATGGGGTATGAGAGCTGCCAGGTAGCAAAAAATACCTTATCATGTAAAGTTTACTCTTCAGTCTGGAGCTGCATTAGGGTTTGAGTAGAATTGAAATTCAATTGAAACAGAAAAACTGAGATTTTCTTCAGTGCATTATATGACCTGCTCCACTCTGATTTAGTTTCCTTATGGCGTAAGACTCTGCTACCTAAGTTATTACATTAATATTCATTGGGTAGATCATTATTGCACTGCTGGAGCCAATAAATTTTGGTTTAGTTTAAAATGAGAGATGATATTTTATACATTATGTAAGCATACAATTTTTATTAGCATATCAGACTGTGAAAGAGTGATGCATTGCAGTAAAAAGCCAAGTATTTCAAGTTAATTGCTGTTCTATTAAGTAGAAGTGTGGTTTTGGCTTAAAAGAGTGTAGAGAAATGTTTGGCTAATGAAAAGAACGCTCACAGTGATAAGTGTTTGATGTAGTGAAGCTGCTGGCTGAAAATACTCACCTCAGTGGTCAGAACTGAAGGCCCTCAGAAGGAGGTGGTGAGATGAGACTAGTCCAGCATGTAGAAGCACTTTTGGGATGAAGCCAAGAGGCAGTGGTGCCCACCAAGCCCCCATTGAACTTCTAAAGATAAATGAAGAAATAAAGAGCCGCCAGGATAAACATTCAGCAGCAAGTTTGTCTGACCTGACCTGCTCTTTTTGTCCAGAACAAGTAGTGTGAGAGAGCAGAAACCACATTAAAGCACTTGGTTAGAGGGTAGCTGGTAGATGCAGGCATGATCCAGCAGATTCTTCTGCATCGTGCGGTGCTGGTGCACTGCCAGCCCACACAGCCAAGCATCTCCTCTCACAGGGCCACAGTGAGGGCAGGGAATCAAGGCAGGTGGTTTTCTTAACCACTTTCCTTCTCTCCTGCTCATCCTCCTGCTGTACTTTGGGCAGGTGTGGAGCCTTGCTTTTTGGGATGTGCTGCCAGTCACTGGCAGCTCCTGGCCAGTTCCCCCCAGTTTATATACTGAGCATGATACTTTGTGGCATGGAACATCCCTTTGGCCAGTTTGTGTCAACTGTTCTGGCTCTGTTCCCTCCTGGTTTGCGCATCTCCTCACTCACAGAGCATGAGACACTGAAAAGTCTTTGACTTGGACTAAACACTATGTAGCAACAACTAAAACATCAGTGTGTTATCAGCATTATTCTCATCCTAAGTCCAAAACACAGCACTGTACAAGCTACTAAGGAAGAAAATTAGTTCTATCCCAGCTCGAGCTCATTCTTGATTTCCTTCCACATCCACACCCTACAACTTCTTACTTCCTCTACCATGGTGGGGTGGAGTTGCAGCTAAAACCAGAGCGGAGGGAGGGAATTCAGCTTTTGCTGTCTGCTATGGAGATCTCTGTTTGGAAATGTGATACATTTTGACTCATGATGCAACAGCAGTTTCCTTCCCTGTACCCCTCTTCAGTGATGCTCTCAACAGCTACCATGGATTTCTGTTCCCTAGTTGGAGCACTGCAGCACAGCTGGGCTGTTTTTGTCAGAAACATTCAATCCACTGAACTTCGCATTGAAGATTGGATTATTTACTTTAGTCTTCCTCTCTTTCTACTCTACCACTGTAGAGAGCTGCTTGTTTTTGAAATGTGCCCTGTTTTTTGAGGCAGCAGATGTATTTGTGGCTCATTTTATGATGATGTCAGAAGGCCATATTTGAACAGGAATTCTGCCACTGCACAAGGCTTGGGGTAAGGTGGCTCCATCCCCAGGCAAGCTCGGAGAGGTGGTTTTTCTCTCTCTTATAGGGATGGAGCATAACACAGACCATTTTGAAGTTAGAAATTAAACTCAAAGTCTGAAGATTCAGTACTATTCTTTAATTGCAAGTCCATTCTTTATAATTTCTAGATATCAGGGTGTTCCCTCCTGTTATGTCCCTGAGCTGTGTCACTGGTTTCTCTTTTGTCTAGCTGGACCCATGAAACTCTGAATAAAAAATTGGTAAACCCACAAAATTTATTTAGGAAGTCAGTGCAGAGAGGGAATTATGAAAAATCCACTGAAGCCATAAGGATCAAGAGATATTCAGAAAAAAAAAATTTGGACTTTGATAAACTTTTTTATCTGTATTAGAATGTAGTCACTGGAACTCATCCATTTTTTAATCTGTTTGTACAGTATTGGGGTTTGGTCAGAACTGCTATGTTTTACTTTGATTATAGGTGAAGATTCAGCTTTCAGTTCTAAAATCAAGTTATCTTCACAATATTTAAGGATGAAGGAATTGGACTTAAAACGGATATGAATTTAAAAAGTGTTTGATGCTGTTTCTATTTTGGGATTTTGGCAGGTTTTTAGCTTAGCTTTCAGAGAGGTTTTCAGTAGGGTTTTTTCTTTTTCATCAGGGTAGATGCTTCTTTCAGTGATCGGAAGAATCTCTATTCATCCAGTGGATAGTTCAACAAATATACTTCTGTAGCTCCATATGCCATTTTAATCTTCACTGATTTAGTAGTTCATGCAAATTCTGTCATAGGAGAGTACTTCTGTAGATCTGGACATGGGTGCTAAGTCAAGTGCCCTTTCAGTGGCAAGAATTTTGGACTGTAAGGGATAAATGAGAGAATGGCAAGCTCTAGCTAGTATATAGTGCATGAATAAAATTATTATAATTGATAAATATAAGTTCCTGATACTTCAGAATGAAGTAGGATATGTTGCAGTCACTGGTACTGAGCTTACTGAGAAGAACCTGAGAACCATCTACAGTTATGACCACTGGGATTTCTGAGCTCACAATTCTTATATATTGCAGAGGTCAATAACTAATCGATCCCAATTCGGGGGTAGACACTGGAATATTTATTGAACACACATCTCCCAATTTAAGGGTCTTGGGGGCAGGACATGTTAATGAGGAGGATGGGTTATGCTAACTAGGGGATGGATTATGCTAACTAGAGGAGTACACAATTTCCTGCCACAGTTACACAAGTGGTTAATATTTTCCCTTAGCTAGGACCACATGGGGGGAAGAGAACAAAGGGGTTTCTACCTGGTCTGACAACATCCTCACAAAGTCTTTCCATATCTTGCTGAAGGAGACAGGACAATCAACATAGCTAAGTATTAACAGGTCTTATGATGAAGGTCTGGTCCTCAGGTGATGGGATTCCTCTCAGCCCCTGTTGCCCAAGGCCGGCTACTGAATCCCATCAGACTCCTTCCTGCTGACAGCCGAGTTTCGGTCCTTACAATATATAACTCTGGACAGCTCTTTGACTAAAATAAATCACTCTCACCCTACTGAAACCAATGGAGAAGTTGTAAGTTTTATAAGTCAAAGTTTGGCAATTTCTGACATAAAAATTTTTATTGAGTTGAAACACCATGTGGGTCTCAATCATAGGGTGCATTAATTTTTTTTCTTCTAGGAGATGGTTCTTTAGTACCAATTATACTACTTTAATCCTAATTAAATTCACTTCTTGATAAATTTAAAGTTAATACATATTTTGTGGTACTTTTTAATTAAAACATGCAAGTATTTGTCACCTATTGTTTAGAAGACAATTAAGATAATAATTTAGATGCAGAATAAGTAGCGCAGGAATGTAATGCACCAGTCTACAATATGCAAAAAATAGTATGCCTGCTAGGTTAATGCTTCTGTACACCAGCAGGAGCACACAGGGCACAGCTCTGAAATCCTGATTGGAACTGATACAAAAGGCGCCTGTACTGTGAAGGACATTGCAACTTAAAGTTGAATCTGCTTTAAGAGAAATCATAAGAGCTGCAAAGCCTTTCTTCAGAGATGGCATCAAACCATTTTGACACCTAATCAGTTGTTTCTTTCATTGTTATAAAAAACACTGAAGCATTTTCAAGTGAGTACTTTGAGACTAGCATTTGTACAAGGCTCTCCTGCTGTATTAAAAGTGCCTGCAAAGCGTTTCTTGGGGAGGTGTGATTTGCAGCTAATGATCATGAAGCACCACCTCATGTTAATATTCTTCTAGTACTTTTGGGTTGTTAGATGGAAGCTCACATTTCACATCTCCTTTTATCCAAGGGTTATGTCATCCTAAATTGCCTGCAGCAGAACTTGGCGTTCTCCTGAATTTCACTGTCTAATGGCACCAACTGGGTGCCTCCTGAACCTCATCAGATATACATGACTGCTCTCAAATCTGGCCTCTCATTTCATCAGGGAATGAGTTTTGGACCCTAATGAGTGAGAAGCTGGGAGGAAATGTAGTTCCTCTAGACAATAAATTAGGGTCAGAAAAGAAGCATTTATCTGTTTACTCTTTGGGGACTCTAGACCAGACTTTGCACAGCAGCAGTGTAAGTAAATTGACTGGCATCAGATAAAACAATGCACTGAAATCCAACTGTTGAGCAATAGGCTATAGGCATATTTTAAAAATACAATGAAGTCAGCTGCTGTTCTCTGATGCACCTTAAGCAGGGAAGGATATGCCCAGGGTGAGCTGCAGTTTGTTTTGGAATAATTCAGTCTTCAATAGAAATAAATTATTATAAAGCCTTGATCCAGAATAATTTTATTATTTATGTGATGTGTCACTTCAATAAAAATGTAACATAGATGTATTGAGGTTGTTTTTTCTCATGCTCTCAGAAGGAACTAAATCTCCACCATGTTTCTTAACATTTGTAAGCAAACCTCCCTCATATAACAATAAATCAGCTTATCCTAAGTTATCCCTAGTGTATTTATGTGATGTTCTGTGCTGCTTAATTTATTTTTTTAACACCATCTTCTTCTGTTTTCTAGTAATCTTTTCATTGCATTCAGATGAAACTATTCTCTTAATAGTTAGGAGAGGATGCTGTGACTGGTACTTACGACTCTGACATGGATAGCAGCCCTGTTGTCCTATTCCTTTTTCATCTCTTTTCCTTTTATCTGTTGGATGCTTGCCACACACTATAATCACAAGCACTTTTAGGTCAGCAACTGCTGTGTTTTATTTTTAAACTGTACTGGTTAGCAGTTGGATGTAACACCAAACCTAATTTTGGGTTCCAAATGCTGCCATAGAGGGAATATTTAATGATAATAAAATGCTTTGCTTCTCTCTCATTTAGAGTTCCACCTAATCTGACTAAGCAATCAGCAGTTAGTAGGTAGATCTAAATGAAATATTATTACTCTATAAAAGTGTTTAAATTTGAATGACCTTTCATTTAAGATGCAGGAGCATTTTTCCAGCATTTGGACTGTTAAGCAAAGTATATGCTGTAAAAGAAGCATTTACTGCTCGCTTGTAAAAATAAAATACAATATTGGTAAGTTAGCTGGAAGCTTGCAGATATCTTAAAAAGATGACAAAGTAAGATAAGCAGTAGAGCTAAGCTGAAATTGCTCTGGAGGTCTTTCTGAATAGCTGTCAGTTTTATGTTCTCCTAGCACAATAATGGGCACTCCCAGGAGGTGGGAGTCTCATGAGATAATTATTCTTCTGAGGTTTAGACTGGTTTTGCTATGCCTTTTCCACAGATTGGTAAGACTGCCTTATAATTATTCTGATCCTCTTACATTAGATTTTTCTAATGTAGAAATTAATAGAATTAATTTTGTATACATACACTGTACTTATGTTACCTCGCCTATTAATGAATTTCAAGCAATATTGAATGCTATCAGATGGCAATAGTAAGTGGTCTGGTTAGCTTTTATCTTGCAAATTGGATTTAAGTCGCACTGCCCTTGCCTCTTGGGATGTGTTTCTTTTTAATATTCAGGTCTATTTTCTGCTATCATAAGCAGGCATATTTACTCTCTCAGACTGGTTTACCTTTAACTATCCTTGAAAATAACAAAAACTAGAAATAAAAGTTTAAAATAAATCCATATTTTATAGCTGTTGAATATTTTTATAGTTCCTGGTGCACAAAGCTGACACAGTTGTTCACTTTCTCTCTGTGAGCATTAAATAATATTGAGGAAATGAAGCAAAAACCTGGCAAAACCTCAGTTTCATTTGGGGTGGGTTGTAGGGCAGCACATTGTCTCAGTCATTAGCTACAAACTTTGATGTTGCCAATAAACCCACAGACAAATAGCAACCTCAGCCTCTGAGGTTTCTCAAGGAAATCTGTATTTTTGGAGGTTTTGCTACTAGGATGATCTGACAAGCTCTGACAGGCTTTCCTGTATGATAAAACAAACATATAGGAAAAACGGGAAAAACTTCCTTTTTTAAAAAAGGTTACACATGGATTGGTGTCTTTACAAGTTGAAATACCCATCCGAGCTGTGGTGATGTTGGACATGAGTGAATTAGATCATATTTTTACCCAGCTTTCCCATCTCTCAGGATGAGAGCAGAACTGCAGTGTAGTGATTGTTACTAAGACTTGCAGTTCTTGTTCGGCACCAACCCTTCCCCTTAGCTTAAAAAAATTGCATCATTTTGCTTTGGAGATTTGCCAGATCTTTCCAAAGGAAAGGCTTGAATTTGTTTTGTTCTCCCCTCTCTGTGCTCCAAAGCAACATTAGTCAGTTTTGAGTCTCTGAGCATGTAGACACATGCTTGTCCTTTGGGAGTAACAAAATACTTAAACGTGAACCTTGTTTTGTTAGATGAAGATTGGTATGTTATCAGAAGAACAAAGCTCTCCTTGATTTCATTCCTGGGAAGCAATTGATGGAAAACATCTTTCTTGTGTTGATAGTATTGATCTGCCAGAGTACTGGTACCTCCGTATGAGACCTGGAAGCTTCGACACAGGGATGAAACAGCTCCTGTAATTCTGCCTTGCATTTAGCCAGGTTTCATCATCAAGGCTGTGGTTATGTTATGGCATTTAAAGAATTCTGACTCACTTGCTGTTTAAAGCTCTGCTGGATCATATAGATCAGCTGCTGATTTTGGCCCACAAAAAAAAATGAGGATATCTGATGTGTAAACTTTACCATTCAGAATATAAATCACAGCAGAAGGTGTACTTGCTTAATGGTATCGTACTGAATATTGTTTATTATTTAGCTGCTGCAAAACTTCTGATGACTATTGCTTCTTTTCCCTGTGCCTCTGCCATGAAATATATTAAATATTTTTGTGCCAAAACCATAACCTTATTAATAATTAATTGTCCCTACACAAAGTGTTTCAGTGGGATGAATTAGAGGGTTTGGTTGAAATTGCAGCACTTGGGTGTATCTTTAAAAATAACAGGAAAGAAGAGGGTATTTTTCTTACTGGCTGATTTTATGGCTAAAGATGTGATGGATGTGCTTTTAAGAACTAGCTTGACTGTCTTCTGAGTCTTTCTGAAAGATAAGTGGGGTAAGAAACAAATGTTATTTCTTTGTTATTTCTGCAAGGGTGAAGAACAATTCTAGAAAAGTTACTGAGAAAAAATATACTTTCTCCTTCCTTTGTAATTTATTTATGTAAAAAAACCAGCCTATCTCTCATTACACAGAAGCAAAATCCATTTTTAAATGGGAATTACTGTTTCACTGTATCTGTTTTGCTTATGGCATGTAAAGAAACTTCATGTATTTTAAAACACATAAATACAGTATTCTTGTGTTAGATGCATATTTAAAATTTGCAAAGTAGCAAGCTGGGATAGTAGCCAGGCTGCAGTTGCACTTTCCTTTATACATTAGGGATGGCTAAATTCTGTCCTCTCACTCAATGCCCCTGGAGGTACTTGTACCTATGAGCACTGGTTTGGAATTGTTTTAATTTGAGGACAAAAATGTTAGAGAGACATGGGGTTGGCTTCATATGACATGCCATTAGCCAGTGTTTCTCTAGGGAAAATGCTGTCAACATTGCAAGTTACAAAGAAAAATTGTCACCTGTGCCCAAGCATCAGGATATTCTGCACAGCCCTGCTAGTTAGTTTTATAAAACTTGTGGAAGACCAAAGTGTACTTTAAATTTTATAGTGTTTCGTACAAGGTATTTTGTAAATATATTATACTGTAAGAACTCATTATCAACTGTAAAAGTGCCAGACTGTAGTAAAAAGCTCTTAGAAGAATTATAGACTTCCACAAGGCACTTAAAATTCCTTCCAAGTAAGGAAACAATACATAAACCATATTCTTCTGAAGGGAAATAGTCCATGATAGTTTTCTAGTAATTTTAAATACTGTTAGTAATTCTTTTATGGCTAAGATTGCAGAGAGAAAAGTGTAGTTACACAGACCTTTCTGAGACAAAAGACTCTTGTCAGCACAAACATATTATGGAACTGAATTTTAAGAAAATAAACATTTCTCTAATATTTAGGTCCAATGTAGTTAGTGCAGGAACAGGTCTACTGGGAGAACAGTTCAATGGTGGGTGATGATACAATAGAACAGACTTGTGGAATGTTGGCCCATTTGTACAACATACCTGAAAAGTCTCAGTAACAGCTGACATTAATCAAAACCATTTTTTAGAAGAGATAAATTGAAGATTCAGAGACTAACTTCACATAAAATAATAATTCAGTTGGCCTTGAATGTAGTTAACACACTTAGATAAAACTGTCCAGCAAAGAATGCAATTACAAGTGTCATGTTTTTGTAGTAGGCAAAGTAGACAGGTTGCTTCTTATCCTAGGAGCCCTGATTATTCAGAATTTTATCCAAGAGCTGTGGGAATGAGAAATATGCTTTGCAAGTGGGTGGTGTTTTTCCTGTTTTTCGTGTTTTAATGTATAGAAGCAAATACTGCAGCAATACTACAGGACTTGTAAAGGAAGCCAAAGTAAAGTCTATTTGCTCAACTTTTATTCTTTTGCAGGTCGTCGTGCACACTCTGAATGACAGGGTAGTTCTCATCTCTGATGTCCGAGGCTTGAATTTGTGTTTAGGCCACAGAGTTCAGTAAGGTCCCTAGGATATGAGTAGCTTGTCTGCCAAGTACAACACATTCTGTGATTTTTGTAAGTTACCAGTGTAACTTCTCTGATTCCCATGGCTTTGCCACGTGAGATAAATTACTGGATTTCCACTTCATTCTGAGTCTGCAGTTTCAGTCTTTAGAAATACTTTTACTTCTGTATCCAAGGAGGGGCAAGTGTGGGGCGAGAGGAGGAAGATTGAGAGGATTTCTGAAAAGCTGATGAACAGCCTCCACAGTCAGCTGCAGGACTAGGACCATCTCATATCCTTGGATAGCCAAACACTTGTGCCCTTGCTTAGTGAGATGATAAAATGGCACATGTCAAAAATAACAAAGTTTCCAAAAGCAATGATTTGGACTTTGCTAAATCTTAATAAGTTTTCAGGGAATGTGCTGGCTCTATTGACACATAAACAGGTATCATGTCAATGTATGAGTGCATTTCTGGAACAGGGAATGTGCTGGCAATACTTCAACATAAATGTTCTAATTGAAATACTTCATGGTGATCATTTTAATGCCATTTTTTGTATTATTGTGGTTATTTCAGTCATATGCTTTTTCCTACAATGCCTGGACTGCTTTGCTGAGTCCAGGGATCATGGGCTAGAGGGTTGAGGGGTGGTGGGTGTTTTTTAGGATGCAGTAAGTGAGTGGAAATGCATTGCCACATCCTGCACAGTGATAAAATTATGGTAGCAGATCTATTCTCAGATATGCCAACTGATTATCTGGGTTTGATTTTTAGCCAGAACTAACTGGTCGTTAGGTAGAAGCTAACGACATGTAAAGTATACATGTGTAAGATAGGAGGTCTGATAATGGGAGGTGATTTAACTTATGTCATGTGTTTATTCCTACCAAAAAAATGTCCAGTCTCTCAATCAAGCAGAGCCCTGATTGTCCCATTATGATATCAGGATACCTCTGGTTTATAGAGTAAACATGTGAAAATGTGAAAATAACTGTTACATTTTAGTTACCTTGGCTTTAGTGTTAAAACAGAGAATGGTAACAATCATTCAGGTATAATTTTTAGTGACCAGATTAAATTTAATGGCAGCTAATAACTTAAACAGATTTTTTGACAATGAAAGATGAAAGACATAGTTTGTGATATTTTTTCATTGTCTGTCTTTCTAGTTTTTAGACACAAATCTTTAATGACTTGCATAAGGAAATTCTTCATTGTTGCTCTGTGAAAAAAAACATTTCAGAGCACTTAAAGCATGGAGGTTCTTAAAGGCCATCCAAGGGCAAATAAATACAGTGTGATTCACCATTAAAAAGGACCTACCTGTCAAAGATTAGGTAGTGTGAATACCTTTCTGCACTCTTAAATCTTACACATTTCCCAGGAAATATTTAAAGCATTGAGAATATTTTCTTCAGCTTACTTAGCTCCCTGTCAGGTTCTTGGATGTGCACTCTGGAAGAGCCTCTTTAATTCTATTTCTTGGGCCCTAAGAAAGACTAGTCTCCTAAAGAGAGTTCTAAAACCAGAACTGTACAAATACCTTTCCCTTTTACATTTCTGCTATTACTATTGAGAACCTTGATTATTCCTTCTCTCAATTTCCAAATTTTAAATTATATTTTCATCACTTTTAATTCACTTTAAACATGTGCAAAATAGAAAGGCAGATTTTTTAATTAAATGGGATACTGCTCCAATCTGGTGGTCATAGCTGGCTAAACACCACTCACTAACTGCAGAATGTGGCTCCTTAAGGTTTTGTTCTACAAATTTAGCTGTGGATTCAAAAATTCAAATCTCCTGTGATCTGTTGGAGTAGGTCCCTAATAATTCACTGACTTTGCAGTCATATTTTATTTGATGCTTGGTAACTCTTCTAAATTACTAAATTTACCTATTTGCATGATCTTTCATCTGGATTCTAGTAAAACAGAAATGTGCATTAAACAAAGTTAACCATAGACTGACCACCTGTTTATTAGTGGAAAGATACTGTTTTAAAATCTGAAGCAAAAGCAGGAGAGAGCACAATTTGGAATGACCCTGATTCGCAGAATGGGCTGAATGAGCTACCTTTACAGCAGTGGCTTCTAATAGCAAGTTTGTGGTAGGCAAAAGGAAAAGATTCAAAATAGCTGTCAATTTATATTGTGGTTATTAAAAGATTACTGTCTCAGTCTAATTGCTGTGCAAGGGAGAACTCCACCCCTTTTGTGAGCATTTTTTGACATTTAAATTACACGCTATCATTGATTTTTTACTTTTTTTTTTAAGAGAGAACAGCGCAGTGGGAAGCTCCCATCATCTGAATTAATACACCAATTATAAACTGTGTTGCAAGTAAACAATTTGATCATTTCTGTGCCTTACGCTGAAAGCTGAAGTGTCTCATTAAGACAAGAACTGAAGTCTCATTCCATATTTTAGCTGTCCATTTACTGATGATGAGAGAGTTCATTGATAAAGCTGGAAACTGCTCGCTCCTCCATGGGCAACTGTGTGTTCTGAATGAAACGTTAAACAGAGTTTTTGACATGCTGAAACGTTTCAACAGCTACATTGCTAATTATTAACTGCAACAGACTTAATTTTGCTCTTCAAAGGAGCAGTGACTTTTCAGGAGTTAAAAAGCAGGACTCATTTGAAAATACGATTATTTGCAACTTAAAAAATAAGAATGTTCCTTCTCAAAGTGTACTTAGATGTGCCTGCAAGGACAGTTACTGTATGTAAAGAAGTAATCATAATGTCCAAAGTGTATGCCAAATGACTGCAATCAAACATAGAAAAAAGTGCTAATTTAAAATAGTTTGCAAAATGACTGCAATGTGACATAGTTGTATATGTGCGTATATTAATTGGTGAGAGGGAAAAATAAATGAAAAGGACTAGCCATTAGGGGATCAGACAGGATGAAAATGAGCTTCTATAACTGATATTTTTAAGCACAGAGTGGAAATTAAATAATACAATGATGTTTTACATGCAAAGAAAGAACCGACTCTACCAAAGCAGCCCCTTATTACTCTTTCCCTTTAGTCTCCATCCACTAATATATGCCAAGGACTACCCAGCCAGAGAACAGCTTGGCAGAAAAGGACCTAGGGGTCCTGGTGGACACGAAGTTGAAAATGAGCCAGCAATGTATCCTTCCCTTAAGGAAGGCTGAATGGATCCTGGGCTGCATTAGGAAAATGATTGCCAGCAGGTCGAAGGAGAGGTGAATGTTCCCCTCTGCTCAGCACCAGGGAGGCCACACTTGGAGTGTTCTGTCCAGTGCTGGGTTTCTCAGTATGAGAGATGGAAATGCTGGAGAGATTCCTACAAAGGGCCACAAAGGCAATGAAAGACTGGAGGATCTCTCCTATGAGGAGAGGCTGAGAGAGCTGGGACTGTTCAGCCTGGAGCAGAGAAGGCTCAGAGGAATCTTATTAAAATGTATAAACATGTGAAGGGAGGATGCCAGGAGGACAAAGTCAGCTCTTTTCAGTGATGCCCAGTGACATTACCAGTGGCAGTGGGCACAAAAATGAAACACAGGAGGCTCTGTCAGAACATCAGGAAACACCTTTTCCCTGTAAGGGTGACTGAACACTGGCACAGGTTGCCCAGGGAAGTTGTGGGGTCTCCATCCTTAAAGATACTCAGAAGCTGTCTGAACATGGTTGTAGGTGGCCCTGCTTGAGAAGGGGGTTGAACCACATGACCTCCACAGGTACCTTTCAACCTGAAACATTCTGTGATTCTGTAATGGCCATCTGTGTTATAGTCAACTGAATAATAAAATTCTGTGTGTATGAAGAAAAACATTAAAAAAATATATGTGCAGGAAGAGTACAAACACTGTTCATCTTTCACAGAGCCTTTTACTCAACAGTTTTATGTTATTGGTCTATATATAATTACCTATATAAAAAGAAGAAAAATGTATTTAATAATATATGCTAACTTAATGTTTTGGAAACAAAGCAATAAATATGAAAGTGTACGTGGTAAACATGTAAAAAAACTCTTTATGGGAAATATACAAAGGGCATTAAAATACTAATAACTATTAGTCTTGATCCTATAATAACAAAGAAGATTAAAAAAATTAGCAACTAGAGTTGTTTATCCGGTGAATCATTTATCTGCACACTGCCAGTAAGCCAGTGGCTTCCAGATTGGCTCTTCTTCACACACAAGGGTCTTTCCTTGCACATGCAGGTCACAGTTTTAGAATTAGTTGTTACTGGAAAGGAAGTCCAAAATTCAGACAATGGTGGCAGAAAATCTAGTCTGAGAAAGTTCTTCCAAGGTGAACTTCAAAATGTTTTTTTTATAATCCTTTAGTAAGGAAAAGGCAAAAAAAAGAAAATCTTTACTCCTTTTTCATAGTGACTATAAAGAAATTAGCAAATGGTGACAGTTCCCATTTGGTAACTGTCCTGCTACTTGTCTGCATAACTCTTTACTGTCATAGGATTCATTAGTACTTTTTAGCATATCTAGAACTGGGCACGGCATATAGCTGCACTATGGATATTTGTTACTGTTCTATTTATGACCAGAAATGCCACTCAGAAATACTTGATTCGGTGACATAATTTGTGGTCTTCCCTGTAAAACAGAGTTTCCTGTTTCTAGTGCAATTACCAGTGGTGGTGATCAGAAGAATCAGTTTGAACTTAAGTCAGTTTCTTATTGGACCTGCTTTAGCTAAGTCGGTCCCAGTGCTGGTAGCACAAAACCACACGTGTCAGTATTACATCATCATCTTCAGAAAGTACAAGGAAGCAGTAAAAAGCAACTCGGTCATTCCAGTGTCTTTTACAACTACATCCAGAAAGGTGTCACTTTGGTACAGAGCCAGGCTCAGTGAAGAACAAGGGCTGAAGTCCATGGATAATTTTACTTACTATATAATTACTGTAAGCCCATTTCCCAGAAATTGCTTAAGAATGGCTCTGAGTAATGTATTAACCCTGTACTGCCCATTATTGGCAGTAACACTGTATTCTGTCTTCATGTTTCTTTGAAAAAAAATCTTATGTAGTTTTACTTTTTATCTGTCTGCTTAAAGCTTTGCCAACTTTTCAGTACTCCCTTTACTGTAGTCTTTCTACTCTTACTCAGCTTTAAGTGTTCCATCAGCTTTATAAAAGTATTTTATTCCTAAGATCCTTTTCATCCTCTCTACTCTGTGAAGAGTAAAGGAAATAAAGCGAAGAACTAACCTGTTTTTCCTTACTTTCCAATTCTACAGTATCATTTTTGGTTTGAAAATTTCTCCAGTATCTTTTCATATCAATTATGCATTATGAGAAACCTTCTGGTAGCTGTAATATTCCTCAAGAGTCAGCATTCAGCATTCCTTTTCCCTTTCTGTTTAGCATTCAACTAACTCTTAGTACTTTTTTAGGTCTAATAAATAATAACTTTCTCAACTGGTATGTTTCAAAGTTTTTAGCTAACAGTATTGCCTGTAATATTATTTGAGGAAGTCTCTCATGCTTTATTTCCAGTTCTAGTCTTTCCAGTGAGTACTCAGGTTTTCTGGTTTTGCCAACGTCATTTATGATACAGTTTTGATAAGACTCAAAATAATTTAAAGAAATACCTAATCTGGACATTCTATAACTCTTTTACAGTAAGTCTCTCTTTTACAGTGGGACTCAGAAAGGTGTGTCATAGCTGACCCTGGGACATTTTGTTGAGTTTTTCAGAACTGATTCTCATCTTGTGATCTGAGTTTCTCCTGTGACAACTGCTTTCAACCTTATCTGGCACAGTTTCTGAATCTAAACAAGAAGTCACTGTTGAAAATATGAAACTTTCAAGAAAACAGCAATAGAAGAGATCCTGTCTTATCATCTGAGAGCACCTCAGTGAATCCTTTTTCCAATGCTGCTAGTCCCAGTTCTGATAGGCATTATGATCAAAGTTCCTATCAGGAATATCATTTAATGAGAGATCAACACAGGGCATTTGTCATTTGTGCCAAATCTGATTGTTTGATTGATTGGTTCATTTTTGCTAAGTAGCTCAAAACCGAGGTGTGTTGTCCTTTCTAAGACCATTCCATGTGCAAAACTGAATGCAGAAGGTGTGTGAGTTGAGGTGTCAACTGACCACCCAAACTAGTATTGGCAAATTCTGTGAACCAGAACTGCTGTATTAAGTCTAGTGATAGACAAGGAGCAAGAGCTATGTGTAATAAGGACTAATAAAAAATAGCAGAACAGAATTTTCAAAAAGGGCAAATAGTAGTAATCCAGTCTGCTCAGGCAGGAGTTGCCTCATTTGACCTCTGACTTAAGAAGGGTTGAAGTTCAGTCTAATCTAGTCAACCAGGATGGGAGTGCTAAGACTTTATCATACAAGGATTAGAGTGTCTAAACAGGGGCCCAGGATCCTCCTTCCACAAAGGGAGCAAGAGGTTTCCTTCTGAGTCCCATTAAACCTCTCCCTGATCTTCAACTGTGGCCCTTGTCTCCAGGATGTATTTAAACTAATTGGTTTTTATTTCCCTACAAATGGTTGCCATCAAATGCATGATAGCTTGACAATAAACTCTGTTAATACTATCACCTCTATGGCATCCCTGTGATTTAGGGACGTGCTTTCAGCTGAAAGGGTCACAGAGGGTGTTGCAGTACCTTGTAAGGGTGAATGTGGAGCCAGTGACTTGTGGGTTTTCTCCGAGTGTACAATCCTTAAGAATTATTTTACCTATTGAGGAATGGTTCTTTCCACTCTTCCTGGGCTGACAGATTCATAACCATGACAAATCAAATGCAATCATTGGGAGTTTTGTTTTATGACTTATCTCCTGGACGATTGCTCTCCACCTAGGCTGCAGTGTTTCCTCACCATGTCTGTCTCAAGCTAATGAAGCACTTTACAGCCACTTGTAGATCAGCTTTCACTGTTGAATTTACTGTGCACTTTCTAATTAATTTGGAAGACTAAAGCAACAACTGATATTCACTGGTTTCTCATTGTTTCTCCCTCTGTTATTTCCTTATCTGAAGTCACAAGTATAGATAATAAGATATTTGCATTATCTCAATGTTTTTTCTATCTGAAAAATATAATAAGTGAAGAAGGAAATTCAGAAATTCTCTTGCAGTGGTGCAGAATTATGACAGAGGAACTTAATACACAATATTATGGTATTATGGTAAACTATATGTGAAGCAACAGATGTATAGGAAAAAAAAGAGTAATATATTACTATTATAATGTAAGAAGAGAAAAAATTACTCAGTTCTTGTATGAATAAATTTCAGTGGTCTCATGAATAGCTTCGTATAATTTAAAATACATATTCTGCATAATGAACTTGCAAGCTAATTACTCTTGGATTGCCACAGCAGAGTATAACTCTGTCGTCAGTCTGGGAGCGTTTTGAATTTTGCCAAAGTTGTGAGGTGGATATAGTTGAAACTGAGACCGAATGGGTTTTCCAATCGATATATCTACAAATTGCTGCAGGGTATTATTCCAGGGAATAACTGTGATCATTGCTAGATTTATCCTCTTTTAAAACAATAGAGTTAAAAATGGCAGATGGCAGTTAATGATTAACATTCCTAGTAAACAAACTTTTTGCAGGGTTATATTTAAAGTGGTTGTATGTATGTAAATAGACAAGGAGCATGAGCTATGCAACTATAATTGAATTATATTAGCATAACTTAAGGAGAAGTTCAGTAAATAACAAACACCTTAATTAGCTTGCACAGGATTGGGAGGTTAATGACATACCCTCCGTAAATGACTCTTCAAAGTGTTTGGCTACATGACAGTTCAGAGCCAAAGTAGTACCCGGTGCCCCACCCTCTGTGCTGGTGTATGGTAACTTCACTCTTACCACTCAAGCTTGGTCTCTGTTGTGATTTTGGAGGTTGCAGCAAATGGCTTTTTTGCAGAGGGCTGGAAACCCCCCTGTGGAGTGGGACCATACAATCCAGCTGTAAACTTGCTTGTGGAGTGGGCGCTAACAGAAGATACCAACTCTTCATGCCCCTTCAGTCAATAATGGCAATAATTGTCTGCTTATAATCACAGGCTTTGCAGTCTTTCCTTTTTCTATATTTTTCTCATTATTTTTGTTGATGCTATTTCTGGAAAATATGGCAATTGCATATTCCAGTGGGTTCAAGAAGTGTAATTGAATCTCATTGAAACTATCAGATCTGTGCATCGTAGTGCAGCCTGAGCTTGGCGTCTTTTTAGCTCAGATGTGTGTTGTTCATTGATACTCATTCTCAAATCTTACTAGTGGAGTTAGAAGCCTGATTGAAAACCAGTAGTGATTTCTCTGTTTATCATCCCAAATAAAGAAAATTAATTAGTTACCAATGTAGTTAATTATTTTAAAAATACTGGTGAGTCAGGAAACTATATGCAAATTAGTAAAAAAATTAATTTCTGTTACATTTGAGTAAGTTGGAAAAGCACATTGGATTCACAAGTGTTTGAAATTTATATTCTTCTCTCACATACGAAACTGTACTGTAAATAGGCCAGCATCTCTCTGGGGAAAGAAATGTGAATTTTGCTGACAAGTAGAGGTCTCTCAGCAGAAAAATACATGCTGACAGTTTGACTCAGTGGCCAATTGACTGATTTGTTTCCTCCTTTTTGTTTCTATTTTAGATGCTGAAGAATACCAGCCTCCAATATGGAAATCATACCGTAAGTATACAAGAAACTTGAATAATCTTAGTACCTTTACTGAGGTGTCAGTCACTGTTAAGTCTTTTCCCTGTCTTTGTTTAGAAGAAAGACATAAATGTACTAGGTGCTTGTAGAAATTAATGTATGGGACAGCAGCAAAACCTGAATCTTTTTGGATTTCCATGAAGCAAAGGCAGCAGGGTTATGTGTGCCAGACTCCCTGGGTCGCCTTACAAATGTGGAAATCCTGGGTTTCACGGTTTCTCTGCTGAGATTTTCAGGAAGGATTTCAGAGGTAGAGGTTAATGCTTCATGTGTTTACTAAAGGTCAGGCTTGAGTATACTTGTCTTTTTATATGGGTCACCAAATCACTTTAAGATAATAATATTTTTTGATCCTTAGCAATAGAAGCTGATTTTTGAAGTGATGGTTTAGAAGTTGGAGACAGCACTATCAGTTCTTTGAACCTTCCTGTCTGCCTTTAGAAAAATCATTTACATAGTGTGCAGTGCAGAAGTGCATATTTTATGCTCCCTTGCTTTGTTCCAAATGTATTTTCTAATAGAGTAGCACAGATCTAAGACAAAATATTGGCTTTTAAATCCCTTGTTAAAGATGGCCTTTAAATTTGATCTTTGTATTTTAAACCCTTACTGGAACTTTAATAAAAAATAAGTAGCTTTGGGTATAGAGGTTTGTTTTATTTTTTTGTTTTCAGATACAGAACTATCCTAAGTGTCTCTTTTATTGTGGCAACTCCAAATTCCGTACAGTGCCATTACCAAAATGGAACTACAAAAAGACAAGGATAATAGTAGTTACATGCATGTACATGTATAATTTTAAAGACTGTAATAAACTTGCTAACTTCACTTATATGCACATTAAACTACCTTCATGGCTTCAAAGACATCACCTCTGTTTTACCCGAGAATGACATTCTGCCCCAGAATGGACTCAGAGTTTTTCAACCAAAATTTGAATATCCCATTAAATTACAAAAATTGCTTTTTAGAACACTGTTTTCTAGAGACTTTGTTGTTGTTATTGTAATGTTTTGAATGTGTAAGAGAAACCTTCTAAAAAGTCAGCAAGAGTGTATCTGAGTTAGACCATTCATGCACACTTTGCTGAGTACTTAGAAAGAAGCAGACAGTTGAGTGATTTTTTTAAAAAAGAGGAACCTGGCTTACTCAAAATCAGTGAAAAAGCTCCCATTGACTCTGACAAGACCAGTATTTGAAATGACAGATGTTTCCTTGTTAGCAGGAAGTTTCTGTTAATTCAGGAAACAAGCATATACCTTCACTTACCTGCTCTTAGTTGGCCTAATGATGCAGCAGGCAGATCACTGCATGCAGTGAAAAAGTTTGGTTACTTTTACCTGATAGCTTACAAATAGTCCAAGAAAACATTTTTTTTTTAAATTTAAAAAAAAAAAATAATAATTAATTCATAGTCTATGAATATATTTCCTCTTCTGCTACATGAAGGATGTCAATATTGAGGTAATGACAAAGTCATGGCCTCAGCATCTGAACTCCATGCATGAATGACCTTGGAAGAAGTTACACAGCTCCGAAATGCAGAAAATAGTTTAAGGTTACAAAAATTTACTGCTGAGACTGCTTAGCTACTGATACACATTTTTCTTTGCAATGTTAGGTAGTGTATGCTTCTTTACTCAGCTAGAAAAATCCTAATCTGGTAAATTAATTATAGAGGTTATGTCTAGCAATAGTGTTCGTTTGTGATTCAATCCATTGTCCTGTCTCATCACAATTTTAACTTAGTGTATGAATTTCATGCTTAGTACTCTGTGTTTACTGCCAGTTTAACAATTAGTTTTGGTCTATTTTAGCTAGTAGCTTTTAAAGTCTGCTAACATATAGTAAGATACTTTTCATACAGTTTTGATTTCTATTTTAAGTCCTGCATAAATTTAGGTGCACTATGTTGCCTTTTATTGACATCATGATCAAGGGTTCAGTCCTTCTAGATTCTCAACAAAGGCAGATTTTCCTGTTTATGCCAAGTATTCAAATAAACAGTATTACACGTGTCCATGGACAAATGCTGATCAAAGTGGAACAGTTTTTAGAATTGAAGCCTTACTGTTTTGACATGCATAAGTTTGTATTCAGAGAAGATGAACCCTTCTAATCAGAAGATCCTCATCTGCTTATGAAGAATTGTTAGAATTTCACATAAATTTCACAGGTTATGAAGTTTTTCAGACTTTTCCTGATAGCCCTGGGACACAAAAAATAAAAGAAATGGCAAGAATAATTTTGTAATACCAGGAAGGGACTTGGGAAAAAAAATCTAGAAAGTTTCTAGCAGCCAGCAGGGTCTAGGCAGTGGGTTTGATTGCATTTATACCTGAGTAGCAAATCAACAAATAAATATCAGATAACTGATTTCTTTGTGTAGTCTGCTGTGTGTTAGGCGTATTATACAAAATAGCATTTTGCCTTTTTACTATCATTGAGTTAGTAAAGAAAGGAAGATAAGAATCATAGAATGTGGGTTGTAAGGGCTTCTGGGATGAGTTAATCCAGCTTCCCGCTCAGAGCATGTCTGTTGTCGGGTCTAGAGCAGAACAGCCACGACTTTACATAACAGTCCTGAAAACCTTCAGGGATTGAGCCTCTGCCATCTTTGTGGGTAACCTGCTCCAGTGCTGCACTGTCCTCTTAGAGCAGAGACAATGATCTTACCTGCTTCATGGGATGAGTAGGCAATTTGTTTGACCTTTGAAACAAGTAGCTGAAACATTGGTTTCCAGCTACAGCACGTATGTGCTTGAATTTTGAAGAGATATAAACCCACTCTTTTTCTCCTTTTACCACTGTTGAGATTGGCATGTGCTAAGTCAGTCATGTGTCAATGCCACTTCAATGTCTATTTGCATTATTTAAGATCAGTATGCTGGTGTGAAGCAGTGTGGCAAAGCCCAGAGCATCAGTTGATGCGATGCTTCAGCTCCTCGCGAAGTTTCTGTGCCTTCTGCCCTTCATCAAATAATAAGCACAGTGTCCGAGACTCATTTTTGTTAGAAATTAAGTCTTTGTTTCAGCCAAGCACTTAGGTTCCTAATTAAGCATGTGAGTAATCCTGCAGAAATAGGACAGCTCATATTGTTCAAGCTCGGCACATGGATAAATGCCTGACTGAGATGAGGCCGAGGAGGTAAAACTAAGGAACTCTGCGAAATATTCTCAGAAGAAGGCAGTATGTTTCCTTGCTGCTTTATAAAACCGATGATAGGAATTTTTCCTCTCTACTGGAGCATCACTGAACACTCATCATAGGTGAGTTAAAGGAGAAAGCTCGAGGTCCTGACACACTGCAGAATGAAAAAAAAAATGAAGAAATTGCTGATAGCCCTTCTTTCCTGGCAGAAGAGGAGTAAGTGTTATTTTTTGCATGTCAGCCCTTTGTTTCTTAGACAGATTGGATTTTGGAATTAGACAGTTCTTCCTAAAACATATTGTAGAATTTCCCTTATTCATCCCCTGAGACAACTCACACTGTAGCAGGAACAAAAGAGAGAAGGATATATTCTAACCAACTACTTTACATCTCAAAGAAATGTTCCTGTAAAAATTCAATAATAAATTAGAGTTTTGTTAACACTGTAAATTCGGACGTGATTATGATACTATGAATGCAGGCAAACTCTCTGAAGTCTGAAACTGATAAAGATGTTCAAGAGCCAATTAAAAGCTACAGCATTTTTCAGTAGCAGTGCTGCATTTTTGTCTAATATTTAGTGTGTATTGTTACTGTACATTTCATTTGCATCTGATGCTGAACAAAAAGCCACTCCTAGTCTGATGCTCTTCTCTGAGCAGTAATAATGCATTTTCTTTTTGCATGAAATTGATTTTTTATAAGATTCATTTTCTCAGGTCTAAGATAATAATGCATCATTATGTTCAAGTGTCATCTTTTTTATGATCACAGCGGGTTTGTCTGTAACCTGCCTGTCAGTTCTAAATGCTGGAAATAGACTGGGTCAGATGTTAATCACTGCTTACCGTTGTATTAAATAAGTGTGTTTTTCTATTATTTCAGTTAACCATATTCTTATACACTGGTTTCTGTTTTGAAATTTTCAGAGGTGGAGGTGGGAAAATGAGGCAGAAAGGCAAGGCTTGTTTGTCATTTGAGCAAGTAGATGGGCATGTACCTTCTGAATCTGACCATTCCCTGGACTGTGCCGGGGTCTCAGCAATGTCAGCTACAGTGTGAGTGCCCAGCACTTTGGAAAAAGTGTATAATGAAATCGGGCAGAGCTGCAGGATGTTCAGCACTTCTGAAAATGAGGTCACTTAATGAGGTGCCTGTGCTCATTGGAACTTAGCTGTAGGGCACATTTTTCTCAAGTCACCTTAGCCATAATATTGCACTTGTATTCAAAGCCCATTAGCAGGCTTTCACATAGCAATCATTCGAAGCAGAAACAGGAGAGACCCTTTCTAAAAGAGAACACAGCTTTTGGTGGGGTCATACTGGCTTTGCTCCCTAATACTTTAGTCTGTGAGATACTGCCTTTCCTTGTTTTCCACTTTTCTTACCTTCTTCACCCTTACATTGCTGTGTGTCTTTTTTGGGCATCCTTGGCAGCTGTGTGTCTGTCTGTCTCTTCTCTGTTGTTTGTCTCCCATTGAACTGCTTGGTGTCCCTTACCACGATGCCACTAGTGGTTCTCGGTTCTTTTCTCTGTTCCTGATCTGTCTTCTCTCCCTCCATCTAATGGTTCTCTATCTCTCTCCTCTTGTTGTTCCACTGGCTTGACTTTCTGTCAGCTTAATGCCTACCAATTTAAAGCTAATATGGCCAAATCTGAATTCTTTATGTTTCACAGGGAACCATTTCCCATTCATGACATTTTCTGTGATTACCACCATTCACAACCTCAGTCGTGCTTGGGCCATTTTCTCATCCTGCACACTTAGCATATAATTTATTATTATTTATTTGTATAGTAATAATCTTACCACATTTTCTTCTGATGTATTTCTAAATCAGATATATTTCTCAGTCCATATTATTGTGCAGATTAATTACCCATGTCTCTCTGAGAATGACAGCAACCTTTTCCAATCTATTCAAAATACAGTTGTTAAGAGGATTTGTCTTCCTTGCACTGATTCATCCCACTACATCCAATCATCATCCAGTTTTTTGTGTTTGCTTTCAAGTCTTTCATGTACCTGTTCTTTCCTGTTAATCATTCCTTCCTTTGTTTTGTAAAATGCCGACTCTTCTCCCCACCATTGCTTCTCCAGAGTTATCAGCCTCAGAGATTCTTTTGGTTATTTTAGAGACCTCTTTGCTTTTTTCGTTTCTTATAAATGCAGCACATCACAAGATGGGCTTCCTATGTGATCTTCAGACCAACTTGTTTTGCACCACTGCTAACAAATTTTCTTAGAAACAGAATATGCTGTGTCAGTTAATGTTTAACAGATTAGATTATTGAAAATAGGATTTTTATGAAGTATTATTTTTCAGTTAAAATTTAAATGAATTAATTGGGGAAATAGATAATTAAATGAGAAGCAATCATATTCTTGCAATGTTTTGAATCCTTAGAGTTCTTCCTCTCCATTGAAAATGTATGTGGGAAACGAAAAGTTCCTATTTTTTTACTATCTTTAGTATTAAGCATAACTAACTTGCTGAATCAGTGGTTATGCTGATTTCAGACATTCAGAAATTAACTCTAAAATTGGGCTCCAGAATAATCAGAGTTTTAAAACATTATCTGTGATTTTTGAACAAAATTTTCATGCTTTCTTTGACAGTTCATTTGGATACACAAATCATTTGGTCACAAAAGAGTAGAAGTAAGTCCTTAAATCTTAGTTACATAACTGCAAGAGGTAAGAAAGACCAGAAGTTATCTTGTGCAAAAGTAGTGGAAGTTCTGACAGTGCTGAATGATGCAGGGTGTATCCAAAACCTGAGTACAAACTCAGAGCTAGATCACATCCATATGCATTATAAGTGATAGAGAATATAAGAAGTCATGAACTCTCTGTGCCCCTCTAAGGAACCAGGGATAAAGCTTGGGTTGGGAAAAGAAGAGGTTGTGGGTTTTTGCACTTTGACATGAGCAGAAGGCAGAAGCCCTCAAAGCTTTACCATCCCCTGTGTGGCAAACTTGGGTGCAGGCTGAAGGACTTCCCCACTTTCCAGATTTCATCACTTCTAGCCCCATTTAAAGAGAAGGTGCACAAGGTGCGAAAAAGTGCTGAGGGCTAACACCTACTATTTCCATTCACTTTCTGCAACAGGGCTTCTGTGTTTATCAAACCCACAGGCATTTCTATTCCTCCCATAATCTACCACCTTTCAGGGCATAATTCTGAGCTTCACTACCATCATGAAGAAAATCATCCTAGAAACTCAGTCTTTTAAAAAAATTCATAGACACAACATGATCTTTCCAAATACAAGAAGGTCAGCATACAGAAGGCCTTTCTCAAGGGAGGGAATCTAAACCTCTGGGATTTTTACTGGAGTTACAGAGAGACAGTCTGTCTGTGCTGGAATTGATTACTGTCATTGCATGTCAGCTTCTTCTCACGACTCTGGAGTGGAAGGGAGGGAGAGGATCTCATTAAATACATGCAGTGAAGAGGCTGGGGCCAGGCAGCAACTACCTCTAGCCTCAGGTCTCTCTCCTCCAGCCCTCAGAAGATTTGCAAAATTGATCCAGGGCCATTTGAATAGGACATAATGGCTCTGAAAGGAATGTTTGCTTGCTCTTCAGTAATTGCCAGCAAATTTTGAAATAAATAATGAGATTGTGATGAGCCCTTTCTAAGGTACTGAACTTTTTCTAGGCCTATCCAAAAAACTACTGGTGCTACTGGTAAGCAATCTGTTCTTGGGTTGTTGCAACACAGTATATGCAAAAGTGGGATTTTATCCTGAGATACATCTAATAATTGGTATCTCTTTCTCGCTAGTCTTCCCTAGTATAAAAATGTAAAAAACAGTACAAAAGGAGATAATACTTCTAAAAGTTAAAGCATTGGTCACTTTAGTTAGTTTGCAGGTCAACAACCAATTTTCATATAAATTACTTAGACACACTGAAATAACTCATTTTGCTGTCATATTCTTTACATTTGCATTTTTCTCTGCAGCCCCCGGCTAAAAAGACTCATCTGAATAAAAGTTTGTGTATGTTGCCATCTTTTAATGATCTGTACATTTTTGTGTTTGACAGTGTATCAATTGCAACAAGAGGCACCACGTCCCAAGAGAATCATCTGTCCTCGGGAGGTCAGTTTTTTTGCTCTGCCTAGTTATATCTGATGAATTGTCAGCAGCATATGACTACCAAAAAATCTTTTGTGCAGTCTGTGGGTAATATTTGCTTTAATTTTTCTGTGCCATTGTTTTATATAATCATTTTTCTTAAGGTTGATTAATTAAAGCAAATTAATATCTGCTAATTAGGCATGGCAACCTCATTCTATCACTAGAAGCACCTTCATTAGAAAAATGCTTATTAATCATTGCTTAATGTGCTTTTCTGTATATTACCTGAAGTTTTACGTTTCCTTGTCTAAATGAAGGTGTATTTTTCTTCCTGAATCTGCATAATAACATCTGTGTGATATGTTTCACCATGATACATGTAGCTTCAGTTTGTTGAATGCCAAGTATTATGTTCAAGTTAAAATACTGAAGTGATACCCAGAGAGCTCTGTTCTGTCACAGAAACTTTAAAGGTTGTAGGATATTTAGAAATCTGCAGTGCTGCAGGTTTGGCTGAGTTATCCCCCTATTTTCTTTTGCTGTATTTCTTCCATTTCTACTGACTTTTATATGTCCGTTCCTCAACCTGCATGGCAAAATAGTAATGGAACACATATGTAGATGTCTCTGCTCAATCAATAAGACTGTGATAGCCTTATCTTCTATAATGTCAGGGACAAATTTTGTGCAAATAGACACGTAATACTAGTAACAGAAATACTAAATGCATGAAGTGATTGCACAAGGTATAAAAGATGATGTGCAAGAAGACAGAAACTGCGGCTCATGGCCTGATATGTAGTTGTACTCCCAAACATCATCCTGAGCTCTGTCCTGCTTCCCACACTGTGTACCCATGAAAGCAGAGTCCTGGCATCTGTCAAATTTTAAGGTACTGTCTCAAAACACTTGTGTGGGGCAGGAGGTTTTGTATCAAGGCACAGGTACTTGCCTCGGTTTGTGAAGAAAATCCATTGCAAAGCCAGGAATTGAGTACAGTTTTCCTGAGTCCACCCAGTGCCTTAACTAAAAGGCCATTGCATTTTTCTCTCAAGTGCCATTTTACCAGTTTGAGGGCAGGGAGAGCAGGGTCTTGGCCTCAGACTGGAAGTCTTCAAGCCCTGTCAGTTTGGGATGGTCTCAAAACATATACACAGGATGCTAAGAAGGGCAAGTAAAACACCAGAGTGGGTGAACCCTCATGTCATTCTTTCTCCCTGTCAAAGACAAGGCTTGGGGAGATGGAGCACATGCTAGTCCTGTGGGACTTCAGTGCATGTGTGCTGAAGGATTTTATCGAGACCTTGCTCTCTGAAATCCTCATGCAATCCAAAAGACAGTTAGTTCACTGTGGCTGGTATTCTTTGAAGGAGAGGACATAGTTGAAAATAGTTAAGATAAAAAATTTATTTATTTCCAGCATGGCCTTAGAGGAGTTTCTCTCTTTTTGTGAGACAATATTTTATTTATCTATTTTATATTGGAACTACTTTGAGGAAGAACTTACTTTTAGAAAATCTGATTAATAAGCACTGAATGATTAGGAAACCATGTTTGCAATTTAAACTCATCTTTTTGGGGCTACAAGTTAAGCTGAATAAGTTTAATCCAAAATTTATTGCACTAACTCAAAGCATTTTCTAGTTTACCTCCATGAGTGAAAATTTAAATCAAGGTAAAATAGTCTGTTGAAGTGGAATAGCAATTGTATTCTTGTTCTAGGAACTAGATTATCTGCACAAGTGGATTAAATGTGCAGCTGTGAACTCTTTACTGGTGTGCTGTATTGAACTTATTTCCTTGAACTCAAGAACATATTACATACAACTGAAGTTATATATGTATGAAGTTTTGCCTGATGCTTAAAGACCATATACATATTTAGTGCCTATTCAGGTCACTTCCAAAGATTTGCAGAAAGAAGCTAAGATCATGTTAATTAAATTAATACATCATTGACAAAGCAGTACATATCATCATGGCTAGGCTTCACGAACGAAGATTTGGGAAAGGCTCTATCCACATTTGTTACAAGCACGCTGGTGGCTAATAAGGCCAGTACGAGATAGACATGTCCGATTACAAAAGGCACAGCAGAAAGACTCCTTAGGTGGTATGTTCTGCAAGACACGGTTCTTTCTGCGTTGTCTTTTCTCCTCAAGAGTGATCCTGCTTTCTCAAAAGCATCAGCAGCATTATAGATGGTGTGTCTCCAGACCTCCCGATTGGAGCCAGAGCAGACCAGTTATGGTGATCAATATGGCCAAGGCTGAGATGTTGTTTCAGGGAGTCCTTGTATCTTCTCTTCAGGGCTCCTCTCTTGCGGCAGCCGGTGGCAAGTTCACCATAAAGCAAGATCTTAGGGAGGTGGTGGTCCTTCATCCTTGAGACGTGTCCTGCCCAACACAGCTGTGTTCTCAGTAACATTGCCTCAATACTTGTGACTGCTGCTTGTTCTAGAACAGATGTATTGGTCACATAATCTGACCAGTGGATGTTTAGGATTGTACGGAGACAGCGTTGATGGAAGCGTTCTAGTAGTCGCAGGTGGTGGCGGTAGATGACCCATGATTCAGAACCATATAAAAGAGTAGACAGCACAGTGGCTCTGTAAACACTGATCTTTGTACTTTTCTTCAAGTGTTTATTACGCCATACTCTTTTATGGAGTTTTCCGAAAGCATTATCATTGACAAAGCAGTACATAACAAAATAAATAAAAAACATCTGTTTCACATGATCTATGTTTGGTTCTGACTAATGAACCATTTTTAGTGGCTCACTTCATAGACTGCAGAGTTCTATTTTGAGTTGGTTTGATTTTGTTTTTAATTTAGTTAAACAGCTGAAAATGCAGAGACTTTATTTAAGGGTAGGTATATAAAGCAGTATGAATTCCCACAACTGCGATCTTTCATTCTTGTTACTTGGACTTTGAATCTTTGTGTAGCTCAACTGTATGTGTTCACAGACTGATTGCTGGAAACACAGATTCTCTGAATCAAGGGCCATAAAACCACTAAAACACTGCTGATGTGCTTTACTTTTACATATAGTTGGAGAAGTGGGGCAGATGGGGTGTCCTGATACCTAGATTGGTCCTTGTAGTTCATATTATTGGTTTATTAGAAAGCAGAACTACATAGTGGTTTCATAGAGCATCGCAGATTATTTTAGAGAGAGAATTCATCACTATGTTCCTATGGCACCTATTAGCTTTTTTTTAGCACACAGGGTGTAAGAAGGGTGTTTTGGGGTTGTTTTCTTGATTCTAGTTTGACTTCAGTGTGATCTGATGACTGTGTAGGCTTGCTTCACTGAAGATGATGTCTTACTAATCCTGAATTTGTCAGTTACATAGAAAGATCTCAAAATCTAATTTTGTGTTGTGTGTGAAAATATATTAATTAGAAATATGGTAGTTATTTAGTATGCAACATGATGCTCATCCAACATCTGGAGAGCAGGTGTCAGTGGGATATGTGACTGACAGGAAAGATTTGTCTCTCTATGCGCATATCATAGGAACTGGACCTTGTTGAGAGTGTTCACTTGTTTAATTTAGTATTCAAACTGCTTCAGACAAATCTAAAAATTGCAAATAATTTGAAATCCTTCATGCCTATGGGACAATGCCTTTCATTCACAGTTGCTAAATTCTACACTGTTTGCAGGGGAGTTGAAGCATCTGCTGCAAACAAAATCTGTGACATCAACAGATAAACAAGTGTTGGAGGTTGTTTTTTTTCTCTCACCACTTGGCATTTTCATCATGCCTCCATCTTTTCCATTGCCATCTTTCAATTCTCTGCATTCATTTGCTCTTCCATTACCTCTCCATAGTCACAGGGGGTTTAGCCTCAGATCTCTGCCCTTCTATCTAATTTGTGTGGATTTCTTGATTAAGTATACTGTGGAGACAGAAATCCTGATATGCAAACCACCAGACTAAAAGCTGGGACTGTAAATAAACATGAACACTTATATCTTTTATTTACATTTATATATTTGTGTCTTTTAGCTTTGCTATGATGATTTTCCTTCTTTTTGCTTGCATAAATATCTTGTCTAGCAAAAGCAGGTTGTTCCTGCAATGGGAATATATTGAATTAACTGTTTTGGCTTCAGGTATCTAATGTCTTTTAATTAATCACCACTGGTAGTGGGACTAATACAAAAATCCTACCTTCCCAATAACATTGGATTTCTGCCAATATTCTCATTTGTAACCATATTTCTTCCAGCAGTGTTTTAATGATTTATCTTTTAAGTAGAAAAAGTTCCATTTAAAAGCACAGTTCCAGTGGAGGAGTAGCTTTTAAATATTGAGCAAATTTGATAATAGGCACCAAAGAATCAGATTTGTGTTGTAAGAAAGTCATATTATGAAGCATCTTTTAGGGTTTATTCTACAGAAATGCTGATGAAAAATTATATTCTCAGAAAATAACTCAAGCTTTCAACTTCCTTATTTTATTCAAAAGGAACATTTTAAATAATTCTTCATTTTAAGAAATATTTCAGGAGTAGATTATTCAAAGTTAAAATATATTTTGAAGAAATGGAGCCTTTAACAAAGTAAAAGAATTACGAAAGGATGGGGACATCACTCTGGACTATATCTGATTAAACAACAGGCACATTATAAATTTTCTTCAAAGAGGGAATGAATCTTACCCATGAGTTTTTGGATTATTTGTGTAGAAATATTCATACCTGTGAATGCTATTTCCATTCTGTTCCAAGAAAGCCTTAATTGCTGACGGCAATTTTTAAGGCTGCGAATTTGTCTGCATTAGACCTTCCACGCTTCTAACAATGCCTTGGCCAAGCCAGTGTCAGCAACATTGAGAAACTCATCTAAATTTCCCTAGTGTAGGCAAAGCCTTAGAGCCCTAACTTATATTATTATGTAGAAAAATGTCAGTTAATTGCCTTCCTCATCATTCTGAATTCTAAATAGGTTATGTCAGAAGCGGTAGAAATTATTGTCTCTGCCTTTAAAACATAAAAATTATGGTTTCTTGACTGAAAGCAAATATGATTACAAAAGGGAGACTTCTCTGACGAAAGAAATCCCTTTTTCTTTTTGCTTAAATAATTATAAGAGACTAAAATAATGGTGACTGTACTGCTGAGGGTTTTTTCACTCAAACCATCCAGAGGGTCTGGAACTCTTTTGACCCTCTGGATATCCATTACCTAGATTTATCAAAACAAGAGTGTACATAGTGGCATTTCATAGAACATAACTGTTGAAATGGTCACTAGCAGGTTTGTAATGCTATTGCCATCTCGTCCATTACTAGCTGCAAATACACAGACTTATTGCACAGTTCCCAAACTGAACTGCTGCAATTTACTCTTTATTCAGTTATCATCAAAGTCTCTCCTGAAGCATGGGATTCAAGTTAAGAACATTGCAATTAGAAGTGGATAGTTTAAACAATAGCAATATTAAAAATACTGGTTAAAAAGCTTATGACTAGGTAAGCTTGAGCAAGGTTGTTAAGATTCAGCCTTAGTAAAATGTTTGCATAGTATATCTGACTGGATAATAAGTCTTTAATCATTGCAATAAGTTTTCCATTAATTCCCTTATTCTGCTCACTTAGTGACCTTTACAAGTGGAATATTTCCTCTTTCTCTCTACCTTCATCTTTCTAAGAACAATGTCTATACTGTGGTGAAGTACCAGAGAGCTGTAATAGGGCATTAAAATTAGCCATAAAATTGGTGGTAAATAACGGGAGCAAATGGGAATTTTCATGGCACTTGTTCAAATCACTCTACTGCAAAAGTCAGACACTGCTATGAGGTGTCTCTTACTGCCAAGTCATGAGAGCTTATCTGAGATAATTCAGAATATTATGTTATCTTTCCCTTAGAAAGAAACCTCAGAACACACACAGTGACACACCAAGAGACCCTATTAGCTAGCAATTAAGTGAAAATGAGCAGAATTGTGCTGAAAACTATTTTCATTAATGGAAATGTTTGCACATGTAAGACTTAATGGAGCCCATATTTTCAAATTCTTATAATATTGCTGATGCTTTAATTGTGTTTTCATAAACCTCTTTATGATAGAAACAAAAAGATACAAGGAGGACACAGCAGTAGTCTGTGGATTGCAAATGAAGTTAAGAGCAATTTTGAATAGACATTGACAGAAAGAGGAAAATTCTTCAGCTGAAATTCATAGCAAATATAGAAAGCCTGGTTGCATTGGTAGTGGCTCAGAGCAGTTGAAAGCCAGGAAGGCTGTTCAGCTAAAGTGGTGCAGGGGACCCATGGACTGAATGTCAAAAGTTATTGTATCCAGCAGCCCTCGAAACTGGCTATATGCAGGTTTTCCTATATAAATTTAAAATATGGGTTTACACCCAAGGTCATTTTTCTGTAGTATCTCCGCAGTGAATTTCGTCCTGCAAAATGCCTGCGGTTTGCAGCAGTGGAGGAAAGAAAGAAAGGAAGATGGAATATTGCTTGCCCAAAATTCCCTTGTATTTATCACATCAGAGAAATTTGCTGGTGTTTTTTTCCAAGGCGCTTTATTGACTGACAGGAAAGCTCATCTCTCCTAGAGTCCATGAGTCTTGCAGTCTCACTCTGCTGCAATAGTAAGATGGTGGAGCACTCAGATGAAGCCACATCATTCTCATTTTAACAGTCCATTGACTACTGAACGGAGGAGAAAGCTTTCTAATTATTCTGCAGATGTGATAGTAAATATTTCATTTATGTAGTTACAGCTAAACAAAACTAGAAGAGGTTTGTCTGTTTCACTTGAATGTCCTCAGGTTTGATTTACTAATGTTCTAGGTTATGATTTGCAAATTAGACGAGTGTTGATCAGAGGAATATGGTATGAACCAGTCAGTGCGCTTATTGATCACTGTGAAATGGAAAAGTTAAAACCATCTTTTTGGAAGACATGATGGCAAGCTCTGACTATTTTTGATACCGTTTGATTAGCACAAACTGTAGGTAGCTGTCTTTAAGGACTGATGAACTTGCTAATTATTCCTGTGGATTTGCTTAAAATCTTTGCAAAGTTTCACCCTCCCTTCCATCTCTCTTTGGAAGTGGGTGATGTGTGTGCTTGTCATTTTGCTATTTCCCTAGTTTTTTATTTCCCTTTATCCTTGTTTAATATCACTCTCTTCATCTAGTTTTTTTTTTATTTAGACATGGTGTTGAATGTAAGCAGTTTTCAAGCCAAAATAAATGAAAGCCTATTTCATATCTCCACCTAGATAAAGTTTATCTATAAGCCTATGTGTAGGTGAAAATGCTAAGTGCTTGTACAGATTTACATACCCGTTCAACATCGGGCTAGTGTTCATCATATCTGGTTAAATAATATGTAGAAAGGGCTCTGGATGTCTCTGCTCTCTTTATGTCTGGTATCTTTTTTCAAGTTTCAAGATGAGGAATTGTTGTGGTTTAACCCCAGCCAACAGCTGAGCACCACTCAGTCACTTCCCCACCAGCACGATCAGGAAGAGAATCGGAGGGGTAAAAGCCTGAAAATTCATATGTTGAGATCCAGACAGTTTAACAGAGAAAGCAGAAGCTATGCACACAAACAAAGCAAAACAAGGAATTTGTTCACTGCTTCCCATGGGCAGGCAGGTGTTCATCCATCTCGAGGAGAGCAAGGCCCCATCACACGTAAGAAGACAAACACCATCACTCCAAATGTCCCTCCCTTCCTCCTTCCTCCCCCCAGCTTTATATGTTGAGCATGATGTCATATGGTATGGAATATCCCTTTGGTCAGTTTGGGTAGCTTGTCCCAGCTGTGTCTCCTCCCAACCTCCCATGCACCCTGAACTTCCTCACCAGCATGGCAGTACAGAAAGCAGAAAAGGCCTTGGCTCTGTGTAAGCCCTGCTCAGCAATAACAAAAGCATCTCTATACTATCAGCCCTGTGTTCAGCACAAATCCAAAACACAGCTCCATACTAGCCATTGCAGAGAAAATTACCTCTACTCCAGCCAGAAACAGCAAAGGAACACAGAGTATTGAGCACATGATTAATTTGTATTTCCTAATATGAATAAATATAGAAACTTTACATATCTCTCTGTCGTCCTTCACATACTTCCTGTACATGCATGTATATAGCTACACACACAGAATGGTCAAATCAGCCAACTACACACATCTTTTTGGAATTGTGGACTGTTGTGGCATGTGTCATAGGAATGTTTTAGTGCTTCTCAGTTGTTACAGAAGAATTCAGAGCATTAATGTGGCTTACTGCATTTATCTGCTGCTGGGGATATTTTTCCTCCTATTTAAATGACTCAACACATCATTCTTGAAAAAAAAGGAGCACAGTTTAAATGTTATATTCAAATTTTTCACTTGCATTCAGAGTAACATCGATATTCCTTTTACATTTAATGATGCCCTTACTGCATGAATGGAGGCTGCATAACAAAACAGATGACTCCCACTTTTGCTGTTGAAATTGTTTGAACCTGACCCTGCCTCCTCCAACTATTTAGCAGCAGGCTTCTTGATTAAGATTTATTTCAGTTTATTTTAGCTTATGTTCAGGAGCCCATTATTTTCCTTACTAGGCGAGAAAATATTTGGATTTTCTTTTCTTGTTCAATCTTGCTCTTTTCTGTTAGAGCTGTATATATACAGAAATATATTCTGGTTTTGTAGCAGATGTCCGTGTTGGGGGAGATTTTGTAACCTTCTAGTGTTTATGGTGTTTTGTCTGGTATATTGATTATTGGCTGCTGGACAGTTTGCTCAAGGTCATAGAAAGGAAACAAACCTGAGTTAAAATTACTCTCATAAAGGATGGCTTAAAGCAGCTCTTTTGAAAGTTTGGTACAAGCAAGTAAGCAAATAAGCACATTAAATTATTTTTAAAATATTTGTGTTTAAAAATGGTAGAAATAACCTTGATTGAGTGGAAATCAGCCAAGTGCCACAGTAAGAGTCAGATCTGCTGAGCTTCCTGTGTTTCTTTGTAATGCATTATCCTTCTGCAAAAGGGTCACTATGCATTTTACTTTCTCCATGGGCTACAACATGCCACCATAGCAGAGAAGTTGTGCAGCTTTGAACAGCAGTTAATAAAAGCATTCTTTGTGTTCTCCACTTTTGTCTTGTATTCTTTTTCATTTTTCCTAGTGGTGAAGAATGCTCCTACCTTCTCCCTGGTGCTGTAAATTTTTCCTCAGAGTATTTTTTAGAGGATTCCAAACACAATTTGGCACTTTGTTATGCTGATGGATTGAAACTGAGTTTTGTTATTTAGTTAAGTGGTGACAAGTTTATCACTTGAATGTTTGGCTTTCTCCTCCAGAACAGTTTACTCAGTCCACTGCCTTCTGGGTGCTGCCTTCTCCCCTGAGAGCCTTATAGAGGTGGGCTGAGTATTATTGTGGTTTTATGGGTGATTTTTACAGCCTATTTAAGTCTGCTCCCTGCTAATCCCTATCTCCTGAGAGCAGTCCAGGCAGAGGTGAGGACTAGGCTGGATGGGGTATCTCAGGGCCAGAAGAAAGTCAAGAGGTTGTCATTCCTGTGTCAAGAAGAGATGTTTGCATATCCACTTCTTAAAGCCTTGAAAAAGGCTTCATGAAGATTTCTTGACTGCCTCTGCTTATTTATTTAGTGCTTAATTATTTTAACGTTTTTCTATCTTTTTTTTTTGCAGTTTAAGCCTGTTTCTTCTTTTCATGTCTAGTAAGCACACAGAGAACAAATTTATTTCCTCTGGAAAGCAGCCTTTTTCACACCTGTCTGCTACAGCCCCTCTCTATCTTGTTTTCTTTGGGCCAATCTCTTTTCATGTCTTTTCATTGTTGCTAAATCCCTGCTTACTCCAGTTATTTGCTTCAGTCTTCCTTGAGACGTGGTGCCCCAGCCCACAGTCAGTATTCCATCTAGAGGCTTTCTGAGTAGACATTGCAAGGAGAGGATTACTCTGATGTCTTCTTGGCTGCATTCTTGGTTTTATCCTCAGTATAGCCTTCTGGTTTTATCCTCAGTATAGCCTTCTGGTTTTGGCAGTTTTTGTTACAGACAGAATCAGTGATTCAAGTTCATTTATTGATCTGTAACAATGCCAGGATCCTTTTCCGCAGAGACCTGTCTAGTCAATGCCCTTCTGGTATTTTGAATGATTTTGACATGTTGCTCCCATCTACTTTCTTGGAGGCTGGGAGCCTCCAAGCCTATAATGCATGGCTGAATATCCACCCCTTAAGTGGTCATAACATTGGCATCTCCATGGCTCTGTGACTGAATGACAAAAGGAGATGCACACTTCCAAAACTATTCATGTCACCCTTCTCTCTGGACAGCCTCTGAAACATGGGCAGAGCAGGTGGAATAAATTATGGGGACTTGGGCATTGCTAGTTTCTTTCTGAGGAATGTCTTTGCTCCTACCTCATCACACAATCATAGTACATGAACACTTATGAAGTTATAGGTGCTCGTTAGGCTTGTCATATGAAGCCTGTCAGATCAGTCACGCTGAATGCCATTGACTGAAAATCTTAGGGGAGAAGACCATCTTTTCATTATGTATGTACATAGTAGGTACATACATACTATTATTGGCCTGTCCTTGGCCAGGGACTAGAGATGTTGCATTGCTGCTATTCCTACTAACATAATTAGCAACAGACTTTATGATATGACACATTTTGCAAAACCAAGAGTTGTTTCTCTTTGAAAACATGGGTGTCAGAAAGCCTGATAAGGTAAGAGAAAGAAAGTGGCTAAAAGGTAAAAAAAGGTTGATAAATATTTCCCATCCAAAAGAATCTTCTCCCAATTTAAATTGCTTAAGAGTCATTGATGTGAAATAATTTGTCCTATTTGGAGGGAATATTAGACATGCTAATAGATCTAAGTAGAATTTTCTTCAAGAAAAATTCCAAGGCAAAAAACCTGTTTTATGGGAGTAACGAAATACAGCTTATTCTTCATTCCCTTTAATGGGGGCTTGCAACTTGCCTTAATCCTTTTTGGTTGGTTTTGTAAGTGTAAAGTTTGCAGTGAGTTTATGATAAGTCTGCCAAAAGTTGAACAATACAGACAATAAACTCCTTTTCTCTACAGTCTGTTTTTCCTGGGCTTGTCTTGAAAGCTTCTCTTCAAACTCTTCTATTTCTCTTTATGTCAAACTGAGCTGAAAAATATATTTATATCCAGTCAACCAGAGTTACTGAAAAATAATTAAGATTGTTCCAAACAGAAACTATATCAGATTAAACTTCCTTTGGGAAAATGCCTCGCTGCCTGCTCTGAGTAAACACATCACCATTATTAACTCGTGGATCTTGTTTGTCTGTTCTTGTTGTGTATTGAAGAAGAGAGAGCCAGGTGCAGCTCCCCATCTTATTGTTTCCTTCCCCTTTTATATTTTCATCATGGATGTATTAAGGCAGTGGCTGAAGTCCACAGTACACACTGTTATGCTGTGCTGGCCCTTCTGAATTACAGACAGATTGCTGTCCTGGAGGGATTTCTAAACTTTCATTGCAGCATTTCTAGATTTCAGCTTTGGCCACTGGATAAGAAAATATGTCTTGTGCAATGAAGCTGAAGAGAAATCAAATTTTTCTGAAATTAGGGTTATCCTATTTCTGTGGTAGTATTTCTATGCAGAAAGAATTCTTCAGGGTATCTTCAAATCTTCGCTGCAGTGTGGCTTGGATGTCAGTGCTTGCAATGAAAATCTGTCACATTAGGGGATGCTCACCTCCTACTTGCATGATTCCCAGTAGTTTTGTGATGAGTTATCTTGCAGAGTTGTGTGGGATTTTAATATAGTAATCTGTACAGTAATCTGTACATTAGTAGGAGTGTGTCATGCCAGGGCTAAACCATCCTGGCCAAAACAGGAGCCACAAGTCCCAGTGCATTAAATTCAGTAAATTTCAAAATTATGTAAACATAATATATTGAATTAGCTCAGATATCTAGTTTATTAGGCAGAGTTATTTTCTCCTCAGTCTTGACATCAAACCTGAGTACAACTAACTCCACACCTTGAAAAATATGCTGTAACATTGTAAAAAATCTTGTAAAACTAGACTAAGTGTACAAGTAAGGATTTTTATTTTTGGACTGGGGAGAGGCAATCAGGTTTGGCAGGCTTTCAGTTGAAGCTGGAATATGCAGAGTCTCTCAAACGTGAGCTTCCAAAGGCCTCTGTGGAGTGGCAGGAAAGCTGTGCTGGGTTTCATTTCTCTTTGAGCATGCATCAAGATTAGATGTCAATGAATGTTGCTGGCTTTGTAAGATTACTGGATTAGTAGTGATTTAGCTTGTTTTACCATACATCTTATTTCCTGATCAATGTGACTTTAGTTTTAAACAATTTTGGCATTCACTGCTGTTTCACAATTTATACAACTATGAATTTCAGTAGTGATTTTCAGCATTTTCCCCGTGGTTTCTGGAACAACATCCAGAAATGCCTACTCTGCAACAACATTTTTGGTTTGAAATTGGCAATAATACCTTTTTCTAAGCCAGAAAATTACCATCTCACATTTGAATTGAAAGCTGCCACGTACTTTTAGTGGAGAAGGCACAACCATTTAATTTATCCTCTATATGGGAGAAGTAAGAGCAAGCTGTGGTGCTCTTTAAGGCAAAATATATTTTCACTAGTGAAGACCTATAATTTGTCATATGTAATTTTCCTCATTTGTGTACTTTGTTTATGTCTGTTAGCATAAGAGTCCTAAACGACTCAAGCTGTCTGATCTCCCCCCTTACTCAGTGTCTAGGAAGATGGGCCAGTGATGCATAAAACCAACTGGTCACCTGGGAAAGGTGGCTCTTTTTTCAGCAAGGAAATTGTGAGGGCTATATGGAAAGTAATGAAAGTGTTCTTTACAGCCATTACCTATGCAAAAAAACCTAAATGTGTGTGTCTTCAGAAAAAGGCTGATTGCTCTGGACTCCTACCACCAGGAACAGTCACTTTCCTGCCTGTGGATTTTCTGTTCTTTCCAGCTCTAAGAATTCTCTTAGGTGGATCTGCTTGACTTTGTGTGTGCAAACCCATTGATAGCAGGAGAGAGAAAGCTAATCCCAACTGAATTTCAGTCACCTTTGCCTTCTGGAATATATAGAATTTCCCTTGAAGTTTTTACAGAGTCTGCAGTCGCGCAAAACAGACCTACTGGCTCCTTTGATATTTTTAAGCCTCTGCTTCATCAATTGTGCAGGCTTTTGGTTTATTTCCAAGTTCAGTCCAACATTCTGGTTTTGATCTGGAGACCCTGATGGTATTTTTGATCTTTTATCTTGCAATATCTTTGTTTCCTTGTGTTTTCCTAGTGGTGAAGTTGGAGAGAAATAGGAGAGAAATTATTATTTCAGGGTAAAGATTGCAGTGAGGACACGGGGGGATTTTTATATTCTGGGGCACTTGGATGGTCTGACAGATCTGGAGCTTCATTTCAGGAAATGCTACTATATCTTTTCTGTTAAACGCCAAATACTGAAGTTGTGGCTATTTTAAACACACGGATGCTAAAAGATGTTGGAGTGAAGGTTTCTGTTTTATGGAATAGGAGGAAGAATAGAGGAGTAGATGGGCTTTGTGTGGATTCTCAGAAGAGCAAATCTTTTAGTTTGTGAACAGCAGGAAAAGTGGAAATCACATTATCCAGGGTGGCTCAGTCAGTTGCTAGTTAAATGATAAAAGTTTCACAGATAAATTTGTATTTTTCTATAAATGGCGTGAGAAGAATAAAAAAGGTGCCTCCATTTGTTCAAGGAGTTATTTCCAGATTGCTTTTATACTTTATGTGTATATTTAGTTATATGGGGGGGAGTAATTTATATTTGGGGGGAGCTTGTACTTAAAGTTAATTTTGAGGGTGGGTGCTGGTGCTGTTAATTCATTTTTCTGAGGTATATTTGAAGTGTTGGGGTTTATTTAGTGTATAAACGCAATCAAGGTAAATCTGTGTCTTTAAATAGAAGCAGATTCTGACTACTAAATGAAAGTCATGCTTTACCTTCTATAGTCTAAAGGTTTTATTTGGCCTTCCGTGGGAATGAAAGAGCAATGTGTTTGTTCCTTGTCCCAAATTTCAATATACTGAGTGGCCTTTGATTCCACGAAAGAGAAAATTGTATGTGGTGGTCTTAGCTAACTCAGCTTCTGATACTCATTTTTTAATTGAGTTCCCAGCTAAATATATGCTTTCAAGGGTTATTAAGGTTTGTAAGGATGACAGGAAGGCTGCTCAGTTCCAAGATAATAAAGTCATATAGTGCTATTGAAGATGAATATATGAACAACGTCCTTTTAGAGGTAATATGTCTTTTTCTTGATATTACTTTTTTTTACTTATAAAAATAGAAAATTTAAAAAATTGAATTCATACACTTTCTTCTCTGAGTTCCCATATATGCACATAGAAACACAGAACCTGCACTTGGCAATTCCTTTGATTTTGCTCTCTCTTCACTTTTGTGTTTGCTTCCCCCTCTTACTCCTGCCCCTCAGAACTCAAAAATGTTTGTATCAAGGTATTATTCCTAGGCAGGAGTTTCAAGGGTATGATACTGCTATTGTTAGTGCCGTGCTAGAAAAGAAATGCCGAGCTGGGAAAGAAGCGCAGTAAGGACTTGATTGAACTCCCATAGGTCTTCCATTGAAGATTCTCATTATCTTGTACAGACTTTTGTTCATCTTGTGCTGTGTTGTAGCCTCAGTGACTGCAGGGTAGAAATTCAACTGCTTCGCTTTAGTGCATGGCGTGTGGATTATTGAATCAAAAATGTGACAGTTATGCATTTGCTATTCAGGAAAAGAAAAAAGGAATAAAGGAAAACCTTCATCAATTTAAAATTTTTATGAGCGAAATAATGAGATATCATGAAAACAAGAACAAGAGCTCTTGTTTCCAGTCAGATAAAATGGGGTAAAACCACCTAATTTTTTTTTTTATGCTAAAGGATGAAACAGTCTTGAAACCACAATTTCTCTACGTGTGTGTTAGCACGCATGAAGTAGTAATTCCATTGATATAGACTTCTTTATTGAGATATACAGGCACTCAGATAATCTTTTTCAATAATTTGGAGAATTTATGTGTATCTTCTATGAAGTTCTGACTGAAGCACTGACTGAAGCTGCAGCGCGGCGAGATGACACCACCGAAAAGTGCTGCAGCTGGGGGGAGGGGCAGCTCTTTATAAAGACACTTCTATGGGAATACGCCTGAAAAAACCCCCCAGCCCTGTGAAGTAATTAGCGATGGCCGCGCGCGCGTTAATTGGCCGAGCCCGCCGTCAGGGCCCCTGCAAGGCGGGGGAGCGGCGCCCCCTGCCGGCCCCGCCCGGCCCCGCCGCGGGGATGGGGGGACACGGGGTGGGGGGGGACACAGGGAGCTGCTTTTTTGGGAGCGAGTCGCGGTGCCAGGCCTGCCCAGGGCTTCTGGGTGAGGACGTGACCTCCCTAAAAGTTGGTTCAACGATCTTTGAAATAACTGGGAGTCTTTCCGGCAACTTTGAGTGTGCTCTGGGTCCGGCCCGCAAATTCTTGAGACTTCTAGGATTTTGAGGCTTATGTCTAAATGCAGAAACCTTTTTTTTTCCCGAGAATATTAAACTTTTTATCTTCCGTCTGTTGCCATATATAGGCAAAAAATGCAAATAAATGGTATATAAATTTACATAAATGTACATAAATATATATAGTATATGTACATATTGTATATATAACATACATAAAGGATATATATAAATGTATACAAAGCGTATATAACAAAAATAGTCTTACTTTATATTATAAATACTAGATTGGCAAAACTGCAGTAAAATATTCTTTGTCTGCTTGGTTAGATTTTATACAATTAGGTGTAGTTCTATTTTTTCACCACTGATACATGTTATTTCTCCCAGAAATCCATCAATAAAACCACCTCCTCTGTTTTCACTCTTCTCTTCTTCTGCCTTGTCACACTCCAGTCACAGTTTTGAAACTGCAGAACTTCATCACTTAGATGGGTGCAGTAGTCCTCATTAATATACAAGTATAATTTATTTTTCTGTAGTTTATTTAAAAATGAATATGTTTTTAATATTTTTTTCCTTTCTTTCAAAATTTAGGTGGAGAACAGGCCAAAGTATTATGGAAGAGAGTAAGTATTTTCCTCTTTTATATATTTGTTGGGTGTATCCAAAAGTTATTGTTCTAGAACTAAAAAAGAAAGACACAGTGGAGGTCTAATAAAATATTTAATTTTACCTCTCACTTCAACTAGGAGCCAAATATATTGAAAGCCTAATGATTTAGCTATGTTTCAGTCCAGCACTGCTGCTCACAATCCATGGATTATGCTGCTGTGTGAGCCTGCATGTTTATTTTGCTTTTCTCATGAGAGTTTGGGAAAAGAAATATTGTCTGAGTACTTCATCCTTTTTTGGTTCTGGTTGTCGCTTATACGTCCCAGTGGTCCTGCAATGGCCTAGGGAGGAGAGAAGCACGTGTCTCTCTCACTGCCTTTTTGTGTATGTTCCTATGCTTTCCCCATCCTACACGGCTGTGGAAGTGTGTGTGTATCCTACTGCATGTGTAAATGCTGTTCTCCCTGCTGAAGTTATGAGGTTCAAAATACCCAAAGAAGAGGTGTATTTTTATTGTAAGGAATACAACAAACCACTAGAGTATAATTCCTTTGTGCTCAACAGTCTTCTTGCCCCTAAATAGCTCGGAAGGGGCTGGGTCATGCATTGCATGGAGATTTGGGCGGTGAAGTTGAGGGGCATAGCCACTGCAGCAGCCACCCAGACCTGGCATTTGGCCTTTACTAATCTGCTGAGACCCCAGCCCTTATCTCTTACTTAGATCCCATGTTCTCCCATCCCAGACCATCTGTGTTTAATGATCCTTTTCTACCGTCAGAAACCTCAAGAGCCAGTAGCTTTGCCCCTAATTACCAAAGTTTCATTTTTTAAATATTGTCTTTAACAGCAAAGAATTCAGATCTAGCCACTAGAGTACAACAGAGCTGAAGACAGTACCTAGTTGAGTAACACATCACATTTCCTACAGCAGGACTTGTAAAACCATTGCTGGAATCTCTTATCCAGGGACCTGCCTGGGTTTGTGGAGCAGCAGGGCTAGCGGAAACTGTAAGATGTCACCTTGGTGAACCTGCCCACACGAGATCACATTAGTTGTTATCATACAGAAAGAAGCACTGGGGAAGTCCTATAAAAACAATTGACTCAGTGCTTAGTGGTGCTTGGAAAGAGAAAAGGGAATTTTTAGGTAAAGAAACTGAAAAAAAAAAATATTACTATATAAATCTGTGATGTGGCTGCATTTTAAATAGGGCATATAGTTCTAGTGCCTCTCTACCCCTTCCTCCTCCATCCTTTTTACAAAGGTTGTAGAAGAAATGACAGGTATGGCGAAGGACAACAGTGGTGGAGTAAAGGGATGCAACTAGGGATGGCAGCTCTTACCACAGATAAAAATGAACAGGTCTTCCTCAGTGAGTGTCCAAGAGAGGGACATGCACAGTGTCCTTCTCAAGTTCATTGCCATGGGCAGCTGCAGAGACCAAAAGCACCAAGATCTTAAAGGGCTTACAAGTGAGATTCTCAGATTCATGAAGGGTAAGGTCACAACTGATCAGTCACAATTGTGGCTAAACCAGTGATGGATGGACAGGGATGTGAAGTGAAAGAAATATGTCACTGCTTCCTACAGTCCTTCTGTAAACGTTTCTTGTCAGCTGCTGTCAGAAGCAAGCATCTGAGTTCAGGGGAACTTGTACCCTGTACAAGCTGTTTTCATGCTCTTAAAAAAATGTACTAAAATATCCATAAGAAAGCTTGGATTACCCAGTGCTTACCACCCATGGATAAAGAAATTTCACAGGTGCCCCAAGTATTTGTGAAATGGATCACACGGAGAGCTTTTGTCAAAATATCTAACCTACAGCCTGGTATGTTTTATAATACATTTCTTTTGGGGGATAGCTTATACTCATTATTTGCAATCAGAATTATGAATTGCCTTAAGTTTACTCGTAAAGTCATGCTTAAATTATGTCATTTAGGGGATGATCATTTCAATTTGGATGGAGCAGTGAGTGTGTTCCCCACCTGTACAGACAGAAAAGATTAATCAATTTACGTTACTTTTAATAAAAAGTCACTCTGGAAAGGTCACCTATACCTAATATTTTCAACATATATTAGTTGTGAAAAGACAACATAAAGAGGATGGAACAACAATTGCATTTACATCCAGCGTGTTTTTCTTCTCTTTCACTTCCTCCCCAGAGGCAGTGTTAGGGATGTGCCACTTCGTATGTATTGTCAGAAAAGAGAAAATGCTGAAGGCCAGTACCTTTTAGTGCTTTTTTTCAAACAGCAGCAAAAATAGAAACTTTCAAAACTGCTGAAGAGACCTTCAGAGACTTATCAGCTAGCAAAATGTGCGTAGGAGTTAAAACTCAAACTGCTGTCAAGACTGCATTTATACTGATGGAGAAATCACTGCTAAATATTGATTATCATGAGGTTAATTGTGCATCCTAGGCCCTCTTTCTTTCTTAAAATAGCAATGACAAAAGAATCAAAGAAGTATTGCTTTTCTCCAACACTGAATGAAGAAACCAGTATTTTTCTCAGTACTATTCTGTACCTTCCTCCACTTTAATATATGCAGAATGGAATTTTGAATAATTGTTTCCATTTTTGTCTCAGTTTCCCTTACAAATTCGAGGAAGCATTGTTAATATAAAAATTAAGCAAACCGATAATAAGAAAGACCTATAATTTTAATTATATTTAAATATTTATGTATATATATATAAAAATAACTACATACTTAAATATAATAATTCAATGTTTTAAAAATGCCCTTGTGCCTAGTTTATGATTCTGTTGTAAGGTCTCTAGAAAGGAAACAAGGAATAGGGGTGTAGACTGGTAGAAAAGTTGCGAAAAGACAGGGCATTTACAGAAAATAATCTTTGGGTGCTGTTGGTTGTTATATTGACTGAAACTGCATATAGAGTGTAATTTTTGTTTTGTCTCTGTGCTGAACTTGTCCAGGCTTGTCCAGGCTGGACGACTTTTCTGCTGCTTGGACACTCTCCTGATGGCTTGGATCATGATGCTCTAGAGTGCTGAAGTTTTCGAATGGTTTCTGGGGTGGAGGAGGAGGTGTTTCTGGTTGGATTGTTGTGTAAGTCACTGGAATGTCTTCCCTTAGGTTTCACGGGATCATTTCTCGGGAGCAAGCAGATGAAATACTTGCTGGCGTAGAAGGAGCATATATTCTTAGAGAAAGCCAGCGGCAACCCGGCTGCTATACTCTTGCTCTCAGGTAAATGGGGTTTTAATAGAGGTTTACAGTTCACATGTAAATGTGTTTAATGGAGGGAATTATATCAGCTTGTTGGAGAAATACATTGTGAAGCATGGAATGCTGCTGCTCAAAGAAGTAAGAGTCTGTTATTAAACTGAATGAAAAATTCAGTTGTAACCCTAGCTGCAAACTCACTGCCCCTCACAGGTGCATTTCTTTGAAAATACGTCCACTCCTTGCTTAGCTGTGTCATTCAAAACCTGCCCCACGCAAGTCTTAAAGACGCTGTGGGTTAGTGGCAAGAGGACAAGATACTCAGTTGGGTTTTGACAAATCAAACTCATTGGCAATACTTTGCCAATTTTTATAGCATTATTACTTCTGTGAGACATGCACAAACTAAAAGTCTGCATTTTTACCCTTCTGCTGGTAAACTAGGAGGAAAAATCCTTTAAGGACTTACCCCAAGTGTCTGTGATACAGTGCTGAAATCATGCTTAAAATTTGTATTGATGTGCAGATGGTAAAGCTGGAAAAGCTAGTGAGTCATGCCAACTAAAAAGTGGTGTAAATTAAAATCAACTTCTGTCAGCTGAAAAAGAACAAACACAATTTTTTAGGGTTTTGGAGAGAGATTTCAAAATAAAATGTTGAAAAAAATACTAAAGGATGAGAACTGTGGCAAAATGCCTATTGTTTTGATGCAACAGCATGATTTCTAAACCCATCCGGATAATAATTTGTAGAATCAAAAACTGAATTTGATTATAAATTAGGAATTCATATGAAAAATGTAGGTGAAAAATAAGAGACTTAAACACTTTGATTTGAATTCCTAATAAAGTATGCAGAGACATGCAGTTTTGATGCAATATAAGGACCATTTAACCCAATATCATATCTTTGAATCCTTTAAGCAATAGTGGGATTCCAACCTCAGTGTTGCAAACTGAATGTGTTACTACAGCACTCTGATTTTTAAAACACTTAAAAAACCCCCAATAGATTACACCTGCCATAAATAGGACCAAAGTTTTCCCACATAACTTTAGGTATTTAATTGGGCCCTGAATTAGGAGCTTGGTGTCCCTAGCTTCCTCAGAGAGCGTGATTCAGGCCCTTAGAATTTGAATTACTTGCTAGAGATGCCCATCTCTCTTCATTGAGTGTAAATATGCCCATGGTGGTTAAGCATGGGCTTTCTGTACCTCAAAAATTATTCAGGATGGAAAAGCCTTTAACACAGTTATGCATCCCAGTGTAGGGCCTTGTCATTGCAAACAATTAGCCTTTCCAATTGCTGTGGTGGTTCCCATAGGAGTTAGATTTAATCATGTACATCTGGGTCACGTAGCTTGTTGTGGAGACTTGGCCTCAGCTCTGTGGTCCAGTCCATGTGATGCAGTCAAGTTTGGGTTCAAACTTGGGTTGGTCTCTCCACAGAGATCCAGTTGCAGCTGTGTGCATGTTCCATATGTAATCCAGACATATAGGTTTGTCAGTGAAATCATCTCCTGAGTGTTTTGCCAGTCTGAATTCTCTCTCTCTTTCTTCTCTCCCTCCACTTTTTTTTGGTGTTTGCAGATTTGGTAATCAGACCCTAAACTACAGGTTGTTCTATGATGGGAAGCACTTTGTTGGGGAAAAAAGGTTTGAATCAATCCACGATCTGGTTACAGATGGCTTGATAACATTGTATATAGAAACAAAGGCTTCTGAGTATATTTCCAAAATGACAACAAACCCCATATATGAGCACATTGGATATGCCACTTTGCTTAGAGAAAAAGTGTCCCGGAGGCTGAGCAGAACAAAAAATGAATCCTCAAGAAAAGCAAGTGTAACGAGTGAAGAAAATACTCCAGTTGAAAAGGTAAGTATTCTGTTTCAAATTTGGGGAATTAATTCCTATCAAATCTGAGAGGAATACTTTGATAAGTATTGCTATCTCACTGAAAAGTTTACATCCTGTTAATATGATATTGGCTCCAAACTCATATTTGACTGGAGCTTATGGTGAAAACTTTCCAATAAGTACCAAATGCAAATGTTTTCACCATGAAAATATAATGGTATATACCATTTAACTTAAGAACTGCATCTAAAATTGATCACAAGTTATATTTATCCATGTATGCTCAAGCATTTTCCACAGTAGGATTGTGAATCTGGTTCCCACTGACCCTTCACCACAGCTCAAGTTTGTTACCTTTCTGTACATGGTCCAAAGCTTCTCTTCTCTGCCAAGCCTTTGGTGGATGGGTCTCAAATTGTAATACTGTGTGTTTTCTTCCCTTTCTTTTCATGGATCTTAAATTGGGATGTTTTCTGTTTGCTTCCATTTCTTCTTGCTCTTCTCATTTGAAGTGGGCTTTCCTTGATCTCCTTCTGTCATGCACCTGTATCCCATAGCATTGTATGGACTAAGACTTATTTATAGGATGATAAATTGAGAATTCTGTGCAATTAGGAACCATCTGAAGATGTAAAATTAGGAATTATTTTACATATGAGAAGCAGCCTTGTAAGCAGTGATGTGGATGTTTTCATTTCCCGGGTGGTAAGGCAGTAAGAACTGTCAAAGAAAACTTTTTTTTGAGCCTGGTCCTTGCGCTGAATTGACTTACTGACATTTGTTAAGTGCACTTCTGCAGCATGACTGTTGATTTTAGTGTTCAGTATGGTGGCTAGCTAGTTGGGAACTAGAGACAGTTTGGGAAGCAGGGAGTGAATTTGCTGTCATGCAGTCATGAAGAACATAAAAAGAGATCAGCTTCTCTGTATGTATCCTCTTGGACATTTCTGGCAGAATTATCTGTTGGGTTCACATATCTACATTGGCTGATTATGTACTGGTTTGGATTTCTCAGTAATAATAATTGCTTGAATGGCATGTAAACATCCTCTGTAACAAATTAATTCCATTAACAATGACATCTTTTAGGGAAGGTGTACTGACACAGGGAAGGCCTTTGGAGAGTGGTACAACAACAACTTCTCCATTCACGTTTTATTTCAAAATTTATCTACTGATGACAATAGCTTTTGGTTCAATTGAATGGTATTTTAGTATCTAAGAGGAGTATATGCCGTTAAAACATCCAGTGCTCCTTCAGTTGATTCCTGTGATTGGACACTAATTGATATTTAATTCTGTAACAGACATAAGAAAGGTTAATTTTTGCTTTATTTAAGGCACAATAAGAAATAGACATAGTGCAGTGTGACAAACTTTTTTTGTGTTGGTGTTTTTGTGTAACAGAATGGTCCAGAGGTCGTTCTGGAACTGGACCATCACTGGGGTGATTGTAAATATTATTACATTACTGTAGTGTAATAAATTGTCAGCAATCCTGACAATCGAAGATCATGCTACATTCTCTAGGAAATCAGGAGAATTTGTTTTGTGCAAGGAAAAATACAGTTTCAAAATTGTTTCATTTTACTTACAGCTCTTGCAGTTGAGGAGCAATGGTCTTTTGTAATTCTCAAAGGCCTCAGAGGGGTTTGCTGTAGTACTGTATATTTCACAACAGATTGTCTTTTCTGTTGTGCTCGGGGTTGGATGTCATTCTTAAGGTTGGTACTGTAAAAACTCTTTTTGGGCAACAGAAGGCAAACTGTTGCTGAAGGGACCTGTGCCCTCTCTCCTTCATCACCACCTCTTTGCTGACCTACTGTTTTATGCAGCTACACAATAGGTGACATCAAAAAATGGCTCTAGATTAAAAGTGACCCAGCTAGAAGAAAAAACACATGAATTTTCAGCCAGATCTGCTACCTGATCCACCTCACATGAGTGGAAATGCAGCACAGAAGAGAAAGTAAGACTCTTCTCTCCTAACAGCTCAAAAAAATTATCATCTTGGCTTAAAGTGAGTGGAGTGCTGTATTCTTAGTTCCAGATACCTGTGCTTGAAAATGTTTGGACTTGTAACACACTGTCAATAGTGAAAACACATCTCTGGACCTCATTAGTGATTGTATTAGGTCTTCTTTTGCATTGTGGCTGAATGAAATTTAAATTTTTAGAGTATTATTTACCTCTGAGGTGGTTCATGATGTGAAAGGCAGTACCCCAGGTCCTTACCCTACAAGGACTGGTGCTCATATAGATTTCTGTATGTGCAGGCAGTAGCAGCCTGCAAGGCTGGGCTGTATGGCTGTGCTGTCATGTAAAAATAGCTGGCTTCAGTTAAGCCACTATATTGTTGGCAACCCTTTCTGCCTTCTTCCCACTGAGGGGAAGAGCAGAAGGAGGAATAGCAGCTGTTTCTAACATATTTTCCTTGCCAGGAGAAGTAGGAGCAATCACAGCTATAAGAGGAGTGGGCTAAATAGGCAAGGGAATCTGCTCACATGCTGAAGACCTGGTGTAGCAGCTGAAGCCTATGTTGATGGTCAGGACTCCCAGTGGGCTTCTCTATTAGTACCAGTTCTTTTCTAGCATCTCATGTGAAAAAAAGATCACATCAACTAAATTATTAGCAACTGAAAAAAAGCTCACAGAAGTCTGTATGGTGAAGCCTACCGTAGCTGCTTTTGATTCATATGTTCCTGGGGGAAGCTCACGATATGTTTGATAGCAGACAAAGACTCAGGGGTCATCTTCCCATTTGTTCCTTTCAGTAGACTCAGATAAAGTATGGACTGGGCTTTGGAATAAACCAGTGAATTTTTGAGCATTTGTCAGTACTAACATATAGGGACTAAGGAGGATAAAGGGAATGTAATGTTTGTTTTTATATAAACTTTAGAAGTCCTCAAATATAACAATATTATGGGGAAGTAATAGTTCAGTGAGAGCTGTATCAGATGTTTTGCTTGAGGCTGCCGTGTGTTGTACAGCATTTTAGGCAAAGGCCATGGTTTGCCCACAAATCACAACCTTCACTCACTTCAATTACTGCAATAAATTTCAGACCCCTAGAAGTAAGTGAACGAATATTCAGCATGACGTTTTTCTGCAAAGCAAATTCTTTGCTGCATGTGTGAAAAATCACTGATTTTTTTTCTCTGGCCAGTTTAACAGGTAAAATGTTGTTTTTTGATTACTGAGCTGATTTATTTGAAAGTGCTGCCTAGAGTATTTTGAATGTTTCAGAAATGATGGTAGAAAGCCATTCATGCAGGACAGAAACTTTCATTGTATCTCAGGAATAAGATGAGAATTCAGTGCTTTAAGGTTAAGCATCAGTACTCCTCTTACCGATTAGGCTCTTTACAAGTGAGATTTTGTTTCATACTGAAACAAATTCCAGAGTGTGAAAGTGCAGCTGAAGGCATTCATCTCCTTAGTGGGTTTGTTAACGCCATCCAGGGAGTCTGTTCGTTCTGTCACCTCCCATGTTGACAGCGGAGATTATTCGATGTCTCAGTCACTCCAGTGCCACCGCTCCCCATGGGGTAGGTCGGTGGAGAGGGGCCACCAAGGCACAGGCTGGCAGGAGGAGCCAGCATTCAGATCAAATGTCTTGGTACTGCCTGGGGTACCTGTCTGTTCCCATAATGATAATTTCTTTGAGGTTGTAATTAGTGGAGTCATGCCCATTCCAGAAGGGAGATGTGATAATTGGGCTGGATTAAGCTGTTGTTGTTCGTGTCTTCTTATCCAACACTTTTTGCAATAGGCCTAAGAAAACATTTATGCTTTAAAGTATTTAATGCGGGTGTTTCATCCGGAAGTTATTTCTGTCTGACTTTAGGAAGCTGCTTGATTTTTAGACACAGATTCCAAATTTTGGTCTGAATAGTTTAACAGATGTTTAATCTGAAAGGAGCCATGATGATTTTAAGGAATGAAGTATTGTGGGAGAACAGCGTGCTGCAAATACTTTCTTACTGGTGTAGGTACTTGTCATTTTAATGGGATCCAGCTTCAACAAGGATTTTAGATAGAGAAATTGGGTTTTTTTGCAAAGAACATTTGAAGATCACATGTTGTCTGTTTAGGGTTATGATTTAAACTTGGGCAAGTTGTGATCACCTGCTTTATGTTTGTTCTGCTTATGGAATGCTGTACTTGCGTCAAATAAACACATACTAGAAGATGTAGAGCAGATAAGTACCTGGTACTGGTACATACTGTAATTAATTGCCAGTAGTTCGAGTTAATGGTGAATGTAGAAGAATTGTAACTTGCTGTAAGCAATTAATCTTCACATTTAGGAGAGAAAAAATTGCATTAGACTGTCAGTAAAATATGTAGTTCTGAAACATTTATCGCTATTACATTTTCCTGCAAATGCTGCTCTTAACTGCGTCAGCGGTCTTTGTGTCCCAGACAAGGGGAAAAAAAATCTTCCATTCTAATGTAATCCTACCTCAGCAAGTGTAATTTGGGAAAATATATTCAAAGAATTGAAATGTTGGAAGTAAATGCAAGCTGGAGTTTCATGAATGCTCTGATCAGGTAAAATCTGTTGCAGTTGCTGATGAGAAGTCATCATGGTTCCCTGCTCTTGCACTTTCAATCCTACTCCTGTGACCTGCCCTGTGCACTACTGCAGCCATCCCTTGCCTTGGGTGGGACCTGGATGCCCTGTGTCAGGCAAAGGCTGTGCCCCACACCTTGTTTCTTTGCTAAGCTGGTCTGATGAAAACAGTAAGCTGGAGTTAAAGAAAACCTTTGGCAGCATTTGAGCTTAATGTGTTTGCAAAAAGAATGATCTTAACTTATCTGACAGGGGACAAACTGTTGGTAAATGCAGTAAAGATTAAGGAAGGCTTTTTCAGTGCCAGGTCTCTGCTTACATGGATCCTGGCAAAGCTCCCATCAACTTCTCTCCTAGTCAGATCTGGCTCAAACATACCAGCTCAAAAATACTGGCTCAGTTCAAACATACCAGTTGTACATGAAATATGAGTTTGCTTGAAGCCTGGGCTGGAGTGTTTGTTCTGCTCTCTGGATGCAAGTACATGCCAGAAGCAGCACGAGACATTTAATGATGATGGTCTGTACAGAACAGTGTAGCAGTTCGAGCTAAACCAAGAGCAAGCTGCATGTGGAGTCTACACTTCACAGAAGGACAATGCAGAAAACTGTTGCTGTTTGACATGGTAACCTCTCTGTATCTGTTTTGCTGTAACTCATAACTGGACCTTGAAGTGCAAATGACAGAGCCCATAGTTAATACTGCAGCTAGAACTAAAGAGCTGAAATGATAAGCATATTATGGAGTCTGGGAGGCTGTAGATTTCCTTGGCAGAAAATCCAACACCAGTAATAGACAGATAAGAAAGCTATTCCTATTAAGGCAAAGGTGACAGAAAAGGAAGAATAACTTTTCTAGCAGTTGTAGTTGATATTACTGTCCTCATTAGTTATGCTGCTCACACACAGTTTCCCACAGAAGAAAATGCAGGACTTCCAGGAAAAAATATTTTCTAACATCCCCTAATTGGAGATGTAATCTGGTTTGGAAACTATATTTTAGGGGCACTGCAGTTTTTCTTACATCAAAACTCTACAAGAGACAGCCAATTTTAAGACAACCTCTGGTTTCATTCAATTTTTGTAAGTATTTTCACTTCTACATTGTTATTCACACCACGTTCCTTTCTGAAGGGTTTTTAGCCTCATACTTGCCACTCCAATTTTGTATCTTCATTGAATTTTCTAACTGCTGTTAGCCAATAATAAAGAAATCTTTTCAGTCTTCCATTTATTCATTATTCTTCCAATTCTGCAGCTCCTCTAAACCTCTAATGGTCCTATTACAGGTTGCTAGATAGTGTTTAATTCTCTGCTGGGATGTCTATCCAGATGCTGAGCATTTCCTTCCACAGGAGGGCTGCAGGGTACTGCGCTGTCCCAGCAGCAGATCTTGGGGTTAAGAAGATAATGAGCAGAAACATCTGTTCCTGCAGACTCTGGTCTAGAAACACACTGATAATTTGACGTGGTGTGTTTTACATTGCCTTCAACTCCCTGCTTTTTGCAGCATGCTTGGTTAGAACAAATTTAAATGGTCAGTTCTACGTGGTCATTAACAACTGACCATCGTCTTTTATTAGAGGCTATAATCTCACTCCTGTATGCACAACCACAGAATTCACAAGGGACTTCTCCCTGGTTGTACTGATTTTGCCTAGAAGATGCTCAGACACCACACATAAAAGCAACATAAAGCCTGTACACAAAGGTGGCCTTTATCTGCAGAGTTAAGTAATACATGCAGGGATAAAAGGTGTGTGGCATTGTTGCTGCTAGAAGCAACAAACTAATACATCAAAATTACTTTGGGAGTAATGAATTTCTCTCATCAGTCACTCAGGCTTGTCCTGCAAAAGTAGTATTCTACACATGGGTTACTTACATGTACATACTTAATTGTAGTGTGTCCTGACATGAGTACTTAACTACATACCTGACTGTCTTCTTTAAATAACTGTTAGCAATTCAGCAGTGATTCCATCCAGAATATTCTTTGGTATTATACCACAGCGAGGAGGAGTTTATATTAATACAGTAGATCTACTAGCATATGTATTTTAGTAAACAGTTTTGTATTTCAAATGACAAATATCGTCACACTGAAAATATAGTCAGCTGATGGTTTTCTTTTGCCCTTCAATATTGGCATTCTGTTGTGTTTTCCAGCTGTGTCTCTTTACAGGTTTTTGTTTGTTTAAAGCATCATAAATATAAAATGGGCAATATATAAGATAGAAAAATAAGAAAGCTACCATAGTACAATCATGGAAAGCATCTTTCAATTCCTTCCCTCTAGCTGTCTGTGTTTATGCACAGTATAAGGGCCACTGCTTTGTAGTTGACTGCGGCACTCCTATTACCTAATATTTTGCCTCATTAAGCAAGGATTTTTGAAAGGAATAATTTGGATTAATTTTAACAGTAGTGGAAATTGAGGGAATCAAGAGAAAGAGAGGTTCATTGCTAAGTATTTGCTTACTTTGCTTCCCTGAACTGTTAACATCTCTCCAGGTTCCTGGTTTATGTTATGTTATTACTGTCAGCTTAGAATTCATTTTTGCCTTAAGCATATAAGTGATATGATTATGCCTGAAGAGAGCTTGTAAGTTGGAGACAATACTGATTTACACAAATGACATGATGCAGTGGGTATAATCTGATCCAAATACTTCTGAATTAAGGGGAAGACCCCCAAGGATTTCACTGAGTCTTGGAGCAATTCAGGGCATCGCTAAGCACATGGAGCAAAGGTAAATATGAAGTTTGTTACCACCAAAGTGCTTCCCAATACAGAGTTTTTGAAAGGTAGCCGAGTGGAAGTGATGTGAAACCTTCATGTCTGAATACCACAACTGTAGATTGAAATTTTCTCGAATGAGAATGTCAGTTTAGTACTAAAAAATTATTCGATACACCAGAAGCGCTTATAATAGTCTTAAGGCAAATGCCACTTGGCTCTTCAAGTACAGTACTATATCTGCAGCTAGGCTCTGCTGAATACATAAATTAATCTTTTTCCTGTATTTTCCTGTTATGAGCATGTTAATAATTCTACCAAAGCTAAGTGTTTGTTGCATAAAACCCATGCTTGCTTCAATGTATTAAAAATAAAAGCTTACATGAGGGTATTTTATCTTAGCTTTTATATTCTTTACACAGTTTGATGGCATTAAATTCGTATAAACAAACTTCCATAGGGATTGGGATGGAGCCTTCAGCATAAACATTTCATTTGTCTAGCCACTGGAAAATGAAAAGACATTTTTTAAGTAAAAATCTATACTTGATTATCTTGCATGAATCTTGAGACACTGTGTAGGAATAGGCACTAAAATTTTACAAGCACCTTTGAACTGCCATGTTTTGATCTTGGAAGACAAGTGTTCCACTTCTTAAGTATAAGAGAGGTATTAATTTCTGTTGGTGGAGGACTTTGAATTAGTGTCAAAAGGAAAGTATTTAAATAATGACTAGTATTTTTTCTTTATATTTTGGTTAGAAAATTTTTAGTCACGTGCATGTTTAGGTTATACATTTTCTTGGCTAATCATAAGGAAAAAATAATCTGTCCTCTGTGTTCCTGATGGACATGACAAGAGATGATAGAACTGAAATACAGTGATGGACATTGCAGGTTAGTATTAAGGGGGGGCAAAAAACCAACAGTGAAACACTGGGATAGAGTGCCTGGGAGGGGGTGACAAAATCACCCTCATTGTAAGGCATAGAAACATGTTAAAAAACATCTGGAAGAAATGGCATGGATAGCATGTATACCTGAGGCAGACAGGAGAAAAACTGCCTACAGTGTCTTTTAGACCTTTTCTCTCTGTTTTTTTGGATCTGAAAATACATTATTTAGGCTCTGATTCATCTTGGCTAGATCAAGATATCTTACTAATAAAGCTAAGGAGCAATTATTTGATTCCTCCCAATGCGAGAAGGGTACATTCCACCTTCAATTCAGAATTGCCACTGCACTAGACAGGAATTAACGGCAGCCACAACCCTAATGTCCAAGGCTTCCACAATAGGCTTAATGCTACCCACGATACACTAAGTTCTTCCTCTTCTATATCCTCTGCAGACCTGCCAAGGAAAGCATGATTTTCTATGTCCCTATGAGCTGACCAGCACTTGTCCCATCATGCTCTAGATATTATCCTTTCTGACCATAAAATGTGTATGTCGTATTCACAGAGTGTCTTCTTCCATACCCCAGGTGCAGTAGGTTTCACCCCTGAGGCATGTGGGTACTTGACTGAACTCAGGTGCAGAGCCCCAGCAAATGCCCTCTTTTTGTCTGGGCTCTCACCACAGTGAGCCAGGTTAGCAGCCTGCACTCACACCCTGCAGCTGGGATACTGGGAATCCATGTGCAGGTATTTCCCTGGTCACCTTCAGGCTGGGTCAGCAGCTGTCAGTCGGGCACGGGCTCAGGTAGTAGAACTTGACAGTGATGCCAGGCAGGAGAAGGCAGCAGCCTCAGCAGAATGCCAGCTAGTACTGACCATAGAGAAGCATGTGCTGTTGACTGTTCTCTGCTGAGTTTTGACTACAAAGGTCAGGAACCAGTGTTTTTTATAACTGCTCATATTTGGAGAAGAGAACTCTGTGGTGTGAGAAGTACAAATCGTAACAGTGGGCTCTTTCTTGTAATGTATTCTCAGTCCTGGAGAACAGTGGGACTGCTCACAGTCATCAGCATGGCTTATAAAGAATGAATACTGCCAGTTAGACTTGATTGCCTTTTTGGTAGATTTACAAAAGTACAGAATGAAAAGAATGCAGCAGATGCAGAATAATTGGATTTTTAGCAAAGTAGTACAATGTCTCATGAAATCGCACTCTTGACATTAATTCAAACTGGTTGGCTCATGAACATGGTTTCATGGACCAAAAATAGGTAGAGGAATTTCAAGCAAAGAATAGAAATAGACAACAACGTGATAAGCTGGGGAAAGGTGGCTGATGAAGTACTGCAGGGACAGGAGTTTCATTTAAGATTTTTATTGATCTGGAAAAAGTGCAAATAAGATATTACCAAAAACTCAGGATGGGTTGGCCTATGATGTCACTCAGTATAAGAATGACAGAAATGTCAAGAGAATCTCAATTAGAATTTGTAAGAAGACAATTTGGCATGTTTTAAGCACATAGAAAGGAGCCAAGCCACATACCTGCAGTAGCTTTTCTTTGGGGAGAGTCATTTGCATTTAAGCCAGGTGTGCCACTATTAAGCAGGGGCCGGAGGTGACAAAGGAGAACATTACCATACCTTCAGGAGAAATTGTCTCCACTGCTTGTGGAGATGTTACACTTTGAAAGCCTCTTTCCCTGATTTTCTGCTGGTTCATCCATCCATCAAAACAGTACCTATTGCTGTGGTAACTCATCCCCTTTTGGCAAGCTGTAAGCCAGAAATAGTGCTTCACCTTCTGGGGTTAATTGTGCTCAGTACCTGTAGGCAGGGAGAGATGGAAAGTCCAGGCCAGGTGCCATTTGGCTGATGGTACAAGGCAGCTTTTCTGAAGTCTATAAGGCTTGTTTGGGACCTTGACAGCAGGAGTGACTCTCCAGGGTCAATTTTCAGTGCTTTCTGGATTTCTCATGGCAGTCTGAGCTGTGGGCTCCTCGAAAAAGAAAGATGGGCTGGGAGTGTAGCTTGACCATTTGTCAGAGTCCATCAGGAACAAAATATTCCCTCAACAAGAAGCTGAGATGGAGCTTTTTGGGGAGGGGAGGGATGGGACAAATCTGAAGAAGGCTTCTGCATATAACTCTGCTAGACTCTATACAATCTAGACTTGCAGGGAACAGCTTGGGAGGAATCAATCAAGATGATTTGTGAATGAAATTGTCCCAATTAAACACTAGGTGGCATATTTACGTTAGAGTTTCCAGGGACTGAATTAGGTGCTGACACCCATTTGTGCTTGTGCAATGAGTGGTTTCATGGGAACATGACCATCTGATGCCTTTTTTTAACAACAAGCATTCATCTTGTTCTTAAAAAATGTGACACGAAGACACCATTGCTTACTTCAGCCTTAAAGTTAGTCTTTAGCTTCTCAAAGTCACTTTTGTTTTAAAACACAGATTATGAAGTGTGCGGTCGGGAATAGGTATGTACATGGCAACAGTCAACAGAAGGGCCCAGTCTGAAAGGACTTGTGTAAATAGTGAGAGGGGTTAATATGCAAAGACATAGTATGATTTACTTGTTTTGCTTGTCTGAAAGGCTGATATATAATGCATATATAATGCATTTAAAAATTCAAATGAAGAAAACCTAATATTAATCCTTATGTGAATGAAAAGCACAGCTTTTGATTTCAGAGCTGGTGTTTTAAGGTAATGGCATCCAGTGGTTAGGGCTAAATGCTCATTGGCAGAAAATATGCCTTTATTCTGCATGTCTGTGTGATACTTGCTTCATCAACCAGGCTGCAGTTTTACGTACGTTGTTGCTTCTCCATCAGTGAAAGAATAAAAGCAGCTCTCTTTTGTTGTGTGAAGAAATGCCTTTTCACAAAGTTCATTGTTGAGAAAAGCCAATGTCACAGCCATCACCAGCGCAGAGCACTTAGCCTCTATCAAAAAAATCCTATGTTTAGTATATCTGGTCTGAAAATTCTAATTTCTTGCTATGGATATTTTAAGAAGACAAATAGATACTTTAGACTAATTGCAGATACTGTGTAGTTAAACTTCCTTAGTACAAGAGATATCTGTATTGCTGCTTGCACAGGTTATTGCAGCTCTCCCTGGAAGGGAGTTGTAGGTTGCTGATCCACATCCCCCACCGGCCAGAATTCTGGGATGAACCCTGCCATCTGTCAGCCTGCTTTGCCATAACTCATGTATGGATCTCTGAGTTGACAGAACTGGTTATAGCTATTTAGTGTGAGCTCTTACAAACAAAATTAGCCATGTAAAAAGGGGGCTAAATATATAGGTCCCCTTCAAAGGTAAAACTTTCCCATCCTCTTCTCATGCACAATAAGTCTGTAGCTATTACACCATATGATGCCAGGGAATGTGCTAGGGCAAAAGCTGGACCTAATTGCAGCCTGGCAATACCTGAAGAGAGCCTACAAGAAAGATGGAGAGAGACTGTAAGGGCATGCAGTGACAGGACAAGCGGGAATGGCTTCAAACTGATTAGATATTAAAAAGAAATTCTGTACTGTGAGGGTGTTGAGACACTTGATAGAGGTTGCCAAGAGAAGTTGTGGCTGCCGCATCCCTTGAAGTATTCAAGGCCGAGTTGGATGTAGCTCTGAGCAACCTGGTCTAGTGAAAGGTGTCCCTGCCTGTGACAAGGGGCTTGGAATTAGATGATTTTTAAAGTCCTCTCCAACTCAAACCATTCTATGTTTCTGTGATTCTACGATTTTAACAGCTTGCCTTAGGACATCAAAACTGTGTCCAAAACATCTGTGCTCTGGCATCAGGAGAGTCTGGTCAGGTTTGTACCACAAAAATGAATTGATGCCTATTTCATTTTCAGTAGTTTTGATGCCAGTGTTCTCTAAGGTTTTTATGGCTGTTGTTTTTGCAGGTCTCAGAAAAATACTAGTAGACCAGCATGTAGTTTGGGCAGTGAACAGCTGTCCTACATGCAGTGGCTGGATCCCTGGCTGCTGCTGGGCTGCATTCACAAAGCTGTGGTTTACAACCTAAGTACATAGAGAAACACCTGGGCAACTCTTTCAAATAAATTAATTCTATTTATTGATATATTTTAGGAAGTAGGTGAAAAATAATTTCCCTTTATTTCCCTCTTTCCCTCCCTTTAATTTGATCAATCCAACCAATGCACTTCCCTAAATCCATCTGGTCTATAATGCATTGTCGAATGTGAGGCCACGTGAATTTACAGACAGAGCTTAAGGCACTTCCAGAATGATGAAAATGAAGTATACTGCCAGTGATTGGACTAAAGAGAGTGTATTTTCAAGGACATTGTTCATATGATTTGGTTTCTTGTAGACCTCAAAGTACTAGGAATTAAGGGAAAAGTCTGGATTGTGGTTTCTTTGTGGGCTGGCAGAATCCCAGTTGAATAAAGTCAAGTCATCATGTGATATAACTTGCTTTTTATGAGACACTGCATGCAATGCGGGATTTCATATAACTTCAACATGATACTTTGTAGGGAATTTTTCCATGTGTGGTTTTTTAATGAGCTCTCAATTCAGTGGCTTGTTTCCTTCTCCACATGTGAGCAGTGCACAAGCTCTGTATCATCCACCTATAGAGAGTAAATTTTGTGAGAAAATACAAAACCTTCTATAATTTCCTTTGTTCTATTTCTCACTAAATTTTATGTAGCAAATTTAAAGAAAAAAAAAAAAGAAAAAAAGTAGCTAGGGTACATGTAGCATTTTTTCCCTTTGCAGGTCACAGCGTATGCTCTCCAACAGAGGTGTGATACTGCCCCAGTTGAAATGAGAGCAAGCCTGCATAGCCATGGGTCGAGGCACATTGCTGTCCCATTAGAGCTGCCCAGAACTAGAAATGTGGACAAGTATGTTGTGATATACACCCACAGAGTCCAGTGCCATGGGGCTGTGGTGAGCCAGCCTTGCTAAGCAGTTACAGCATAGGCAGCTCGTACAGCCATTCCAGGCAGCTTGTTCAATCCATCAGCTCAAGTGCAGTTCACAGAGCATGTGGGTTAATGCTCTGACCAGGTTACCTGGAGATTTTGGCACATGCATCTTACTGGATGACAGTAATGGAGAGATTAAAGCACTGCACATTAGAAGTGTCTTTTAAGTAGAATTTTGTACTGGGAATAAATCAGTCCATTTAGTTCCATTTAGTATCTAGAGTTTCTACTACACAAGCAAAACATCTCGCTTACAGTAATATTCAAGATTGGACTTGGGAATTAACTACTATATCAGCTAGTTCCTGAGCTATCTACAGAATAACAAATATTCATATCTTCTCAAACTCAGAAGAACCCTCTTTGTGCTAACAGATGGAGATGGTGAGCTTGATTCTTCTGCAAATTATATTTGAAGTAGAAGATTGCAAATAAAGGGACAGTGACTGAAATGTTAATATTTTTCCATTTTATTGCCTGTCTATTTTCCTTTTACATGAGTTCAAATACTTGAATAAATATAAGAATCGTGACATTAATAAGAAAAAGGAGATTAAAAATTTCAGCCATCAGCAGCCTTTCTGAGTGTATATAAATTGGGTTAACATTTGTGGAGGTTTGCACTCTAACACCACCACCTACTTTTATCTTGTCAGGTGCTGCTAAGAATAATGTAGTATTTTGAATAGTTGTGTTTTTAGAGAGGTGTGCAAGAATCTAGGAAATGTCCTTGAATATTTAGTATTCTGATAAACAGATGAAAAAATAAGTTAATTCAGTATTTGATAGCACTTCCAATCCATCATAACATACTCAGAGCTAACAGAGAAAAGAATATATTCCTGTAGATTTTTGTTATTTTTTCCTTCCATAAAAATTTAAAAGATAAATTTGTGCATAGAAAATAAGTCTTGATTTTCTCATCTTCATATTACTTTAAAGAACACAAGTTCTGCATTATCTTCAAGGGAAAAAAAACAAATACAGTAGAATTCAGTAAAACTGAGTATTTATTGCAACAAGGAAGATGCGTTTTTCACAAGACTTAAAAAAGAGCTGAGGAAGTAGGAGAGGGTTACTTGTCTCCCTGAAAGAGAGAAATTGGCAAATAGGAAACAGTTCTATAATAACTCATGTGGGACTGTGGAGCATTTTGGATTAGCTATGCACCACAGGTAATACTAGTTTATCTTTTTATTATTGTTGTTTTGTTCACAATTCAGTGTATTTCAAGATGCTATCCATGGCCTTTTGGGGTATAATTACATTTTTCACTTGATCTGTAATTTAGTAGTTGGAACAAGAAGACAAAAGGTTATTTGGAATCAGACCTGACAGCCAGGAGGCCGAAGTGCTTACATTAGTCTGCCTTCTGACAGGTCTATGCCTCATGTTTCGCCTATGCATGTGTTTGTGATATATCTAAAAAGCAAGAAACTTAGTAAAAAGAATTCTCAGCCCACACATAGGTACAGGCAAAACACACAATAATGAGCATTGAACTGTCTTATTTTCAGCAGGATACATTTTTTTTGGGGGGGGGGCTTGCTTTCACTGAACCTGATGAAAACAACTGTCACACAGAGCATCAGAGGATGCCTTTTTCCTTCCATTAGCGGTGCATATTCTGTTGAACTTGAACCCATGTTATTGAACTGGTTGTCTGCCTCACCATTTTTATACAGCCCAGTTGGTGGGTTCGTCAGTGGTCCTGTTGCGTGGTGTATTGAAAATCTGTTGTGTTGATGTGTTTGGCATTTGATAGCCAAAATAGTGGGAAGTTCTTCACTATCTGCCCTTCACCACTGTAGAGTTAAATGCTGTACCCAGATGGATTAATGTTTGCATCTCAGCAGTAGGAGAGATCCCTTCTCCTGGCTTCCACTGAGTCCTTATCTCCTCTGCTATTGCACAAATGGTTTTACATGTTGACACTTTCTTCGATTTCCAGAAAGGAAGGCAAAGATACACAAACAGAGACTTTAGGACAGAAATGCAGATCTGTCTTGTTCAAGAGTCATGTGTCAGTGGCTGTGGTAATTAGGGTTGTTTTGTAAATATGGTCTCATGATGGTTTATTTGTAATAGTGATATTGATGCACAATGTATTTTGTATACCTAACTGCCCTCAGAAGTCAGTTTGTAGAGGAGTGGGTGTGGTGAGAGGATGTTAAGGAGACACACTAGTGGAACTGTCACTGAAGGTCAGGGTTGTGCCGAAGCATGTGTCCGTGACAAGACAAGATCAGGCCTATTTTTGCATAGTAGGCAGGGCCTGTGAGGTGTTGCAGCCAAAACCTGGGATAAATCCCAAAAGAAAAGTACAACCTCTAGCAGATTTTCCTTTCATTAACATCTCTTTATTGATCTCAGTGGCAAACACAGAAAAGACAGCTATTGGGAAAAAGGTACAGAGCCCTGAGAGACAGAAACAATAGCAGAAATGGCATTAAAAAGCTTTAAAAAAATTGTTTAGTGTTCTCAATCATCAGCCTTTTTTCCTTGAACATTCTTCTGTGGCACAATGTCAAAGTCAAAACATTTTTCTTTAATTACGCTTTTATAGAGGTCTTGATAGTTGAGACTTCTGGATCTAAAAACTGCAGAATTTTTAAAACATCTGTAGAGGCAAGGGTAAAACAAATGCAGAAAAGATAGTGCTAGAAATTTCATCAGATTTAGCTGCCAAAGCCTGAATTTCCAAATTCCCCTGACTTTAAGGAATCTTCACTCAGGTGAGTAGATAAGCATGTGATTTGCATTTAAACATAGCAACACAGGGATGTGGTGAGACACTGACTGTGGACAGTGAGGTAGAAGCAAAGCACAGGTTTGAACGTAGCAGCTTTTGGCTCTTAGTTCATCCCTTGGTTCAAAAGGTCCCACTACCTCAGCTTTGCAGCTCTGAGTAAGATTTCACAGTGTGTGCTTAGGAGGGACTTACTAAGTAGAGTGTCCTTTTTCTAGTTAAATATTTTGCAGCTTTCTCATCTATGACTTTGCTAAGGCCTCATGGGTGTATCTCTGGCAATGGTGCTTTGAGCTTTACCTTCTTTAGCTTTGGGCCCTTCCATTCAGTCTAATTACTTGCTTTTACAGGGCTTTACTTTTTCCTCTCAAAATCAAGCTTGAGAACTTCTGGTGGTGTAATAAAGGAGTCCAGGGAACTTGTTCTGGCAAAGGACACTGTCCAAGCCAGAAGCTGAGGAGAGTGGTTTTGAAATACAGTCTCTGAAAAGAATTACAAACATGAATGTGGTTAGATTCCACATCTTCTGAAGGAGACACTTCAAAACAGGGAACTATTGTTGAATCTGAACATGTGGTTTGTATATGTTCAGCCTCAGTAATCAATTTTTTCTCTGTTTTAAATCTTTTTAAAAATGCAAGAGCTGTACTGTCACTTCAGGGGAAGTTCTGCTGCTCTGTTCAGAGCAGCAATAAAATTGAACATTGTCTTCCAATAGCGCAGTCACCTCAGGCTGTGCTTCGACCTCTTCCACCGGGCAAGACGGACAGGAGAGGCAGTGATTTGCAACCAGCCTGTCTGCACTCCTGAGCTGATGAGCAACAGGAACATTAAACCACTGGGTTTTTAGAAAGCCCCATATACTAAATGCTACAAAGAGTCACCATCAGTTTGCCCCAGAAGACGAGACATTGAATTACTTCCATTGCCACCCTTCAGTGAAGGGGAAGCTTCAGCAATTGGCCATCACTGATAGAAGAAGAAATTCAGATGTCTGGACCTTGGGAAGAGGCAACACCAAGTTCTGACATACTGTTCCATCCTTTGCTTGTCCATGGGATGACCAAACTTGATAAAAATCGTAACTGTGTTGTCGCTAGTCTAATCCCAGAGAAGGAAGAGGATGTTAGCACCAGCTCTTATTTTTACCTCTTCCCACTGGATATTTGCAAATCTTTCCCACTGTTTAGATACCACCATGAAGGGCAGGAGGTCAGCCTCAGTCCCGCTTCTCAAACTTGAATCTCTCACATGGGATGAAATGACAAATAATTTTGGCACAAAAGGGACTTGAGGTTTATCCAGATTCTGTTGCAAAGAGAAGCACATGATCAGAAATGTGACTTCCTGTTGCTGCTACTAAGGAACAGAGCATTAATAATTTCTTCTGACAAGTGACATCACTTCCAGAGAAGCAGTAAGAGAAAAAGTAAACATCAAAAATATGAAATAAATAAATATCTGTCTATTGATAGATTTTAGTATCCGTTGACTTCTCTTTTTGTTTAAACAATATAGACACATTTCTAAACAAGCTATCAAGGATCAAACGTGAATTATGGGAGGATTTACAGAAATTGCCTTCTTATCTGTCTTTATTCTTAAGTGATATTGAAGGCACAGCAACAAGTAGAAAAAAGTCTTCCAAATTCAGAAAAAAATGGCTTTATCTTACAGATATATACATAATATATAATAAAGCTAATATATAATAACAGCTAATATATAATATTAAGGTACAGTATTTATTTTCAGGAACAGCCCTTTAAAATATCTGGGAATGTTGATAAATGCTGTGCTTACCATCATTTAAAGTAACAAGATTATTAAGAAATAAAACTAATTATTTTTGGCCTCAAATATATACCATAACTATTATATGGATATTGAATATCACTAATATGTGAATGTGAAAATTACAGGAAGCAAAAGAAATTCCGGATTAAGAAACGGTTGGAGCAGGTTCTCCAGCAGCTTCCATGAGCTAGAGGCTAGTGTAAGATCTGCCTGCCAAAAACAGACATTCCAGAATTGGAAGCATTATTTTTGTGGAAGATATAAATTTTTTTTTACTTCTTACAATAACTTTTAAGGAATTCTCTGTCCATAACATCTCTCTTTTTTCTAGAAAAGCAACACATTTTTTTTAGTGTGTATTCATACACATGAATAGAGAAAAAAGCATTGGCGCTGTTGTCATTGCCCTTTTTTAACTTCCTTAACAAGGTCACCCAGGCTGGTTGTGGAAAACCCTCACTGGGAAGTATTTTAATATTTTGCTTTAGGTGTGTGGCAATCTCAGCTTTTCCCTTATTAATTAAGGGAATTATGGGCATCACAACGTGTTGGTCATTGTAGGATTAATCAGAGCAACATCAGAACTGACAGTTTCTACAAGGTTGCTCAGCCCTTGCTGCCTTGTTTCAGAAGTCAAAGTGGAAATGGGGACAATCCTGAAGATCTGGAGAAAAGAATGCTCAGGAAACATATATAAAAATCTTTTTAACCCAGTACATCACTGGGTCTCCTTCCCTAAAGCACATGCATATGAGGAGGCGTGCTCTTTTATGTGTAACTTTTTTTGGAAGAGGAGCATGGAAGGAAGAGGAAAAAAAAACTGGTGACAGCAGAGATCCAGACTGGAAAAAAGGCAATTCAGACCTGCTCCATGGAAAAAAAAATAAATGCACCTTTTCTTTGGGAGCCAAAAAAATCAGAATTACTGAAAACACAAGTTGCTTTGTGTTTTTCTCAGCCTTCTTCATTCACTGGCAGCAAGCAAACATGTTGAGCCTGAACATTTCAGGTCTCAGACTGGGATTCTATGCCGGGATTCTGCCTGCAAAGTTCTCAGGTGTTGCTCTGAGTAATCTTGGAGTAAATGACATTGAAGACAACTTTTGCCCCAGTCAGCTGTGATAAAGTGCAGCAAAGGTTCCAAATTCAATTCCTATATAAAATGGTCTCTCTAAAGCATCCCCCGGTAGGGATTTTGCCTTTACACACTAAGAATTTAAAGACAGAGATCTTCTTGGAAAAATGTCACTTGAGAAACCAACAGATTTGTCTCCAATCTGAGGCACTGAAATATCTCCCCCCTTATCTTGTGGTTTTTCCTTTAATCATTTTTATTTCTTTTATTTAAGCTATCAGCATAAAAACCACGCTATGCCACCCTTAGTTTTCCTCATTATTTCCCCTCTTGCCTTCCCAGGACAAGAAAAAGTCTTTCTTTTGGCTTTTTCCCACTCTATGCTTCAGAAACCCCAACACAGATACCCTGGTTTCCACCTATGGAGCACCGGCACAGCAAAGGAAAACGGTCACCTTCTGCCACAGCACAGAAGATGCAAGAAGGACCAGCAGCAAAGGGGTCAAAGGGAGTCCCATAGCAAAGATATGCAATGCCTTGAAATTTTAAGCACTAAAATCTATGAATATATTAAAGAATAAATCTCTGAAATTCCAGATACTTCTTGTTGACACAAAGCACTTGGAGCCAGTTACAAAGAGGGGTTTTTTCTGTGAGCCCTGGAATCGGAGATGCCTAGTTTCCTATTCACTAGTGTTCTGTCTTTCTGCACACCTTACTCCCACTTCAGTCAGCCCAGTCGTCCCTCCAGACCTTTCACACATCCATCCCTCACCCCCATTTCTCCTCCTTTACCCTCTTCTCCCCTTATTTCTTTTCACTACCTATGAAGGAGGCAGAAGACACTGCTGCCAGTCTAGTCAGGAGAGAGAGATCACAGCAGCTCAGACTGCATCTCACCTCAGTCCAGCTACCAGATTTCATGGTACTTATGCTCTTGCTCCATCAATTTCAGCTAGAATCAGTCAGCAGGTTCAGAAGTTAGTCAGGGCAAGTGGCAAAAAAGATTGACATACACTTCAATCACGCTTCTAAGGCAACCTGGCTAATTTGAGGCTGATATTACTTTTTATTTTTAAAAATATTTTTTTAAAGCTCCATCGGTACTGTTTCCAGGCATGTTTTTTACCTTCCTGAAAGTGTAAATGTAGTGATAAAATACACCTCTACCTTTTTCTTTACCCTATCTTTGTAAAGGTACTGCAAAATACATGGCTGCAGGGGCTCCACTGGTTTCCACTAGTGCCATACAGTCTGCTTTTGGATGTTTGTGACTTGCCAACTTATTATACCACAGACTGGCTTCAGGTGGCTTAAAAAGAAAAAAAAAATCCAAATTTTGCCTTTCCCTGAATACCACAGCTGTAGTTGACTGTAATTCTCACTACTTGATAGCTGCTGGGAGAAAACGTGCCTGTGTGTGAGCTGAGCACCTCACCAACTGTCTGAGACCTGCTCATTTGAAATTGTGAGGTGACTGACTCCCTCTCCAAAAAGTTTCTGGTGTTTTTGTATGGGGGGAGGCTTTATTCTAGTTGTTCTTTGTGCTGTTGAGTAACACAGGGCTCCCAGACTCCTCCTCTCTTTTCGAGTGGACTGAAAGGAAAAGAACAATTGCTCCTGCCTTTGGCACCTGGGAATAGCAGCTTTCAAAGGGGCAAAGAGCCCCTGCCTTTACCAACAGAGGATAAAATTGAGACAATCTCTTTCCTTTTCCTCTTCTATGAGAGATAACTGAGAAACTTCTCATTTTTACCTCCTTCAGTCAAAATGGGGACTCAGAATACATAGGTTATCACCCTTCTGTTATTGAGTTAGGTCCCTAGCTGAGGAGCACACACTGCATCCTCACAAAAACAGTAAGAAGGGACTCCAGAGTAGATCTTTTCTTTGTACCTGGGTAGACTCTGTAACATTCGAGACAATCTGCTTTGAACCACTTTGCAACATCCAGTTCCCTTCTGAGTTCCATGTACTCAGCCATACAAAAAAAAATATCTCACAAAAGCATGCATCAAGTGCCTCCAGTTTGGTTTCCTTTCATTCTCCAATTAGGCAACTTCTAAAACTTTTTCTCCATTTTTCTTACTGCTCTGATTTCAAGATAGATTGAGCTTCCTTCTCTTCTTTAATGAGACTGTTCTCCCAGTGAGTTACTGTCTTGGTTGTGCTGATCTTCTCCATTTGAAAAATGCTTCTGCTCAGCCTCAGCCATTTGGCTAGGAGGTTTCCACATCACGTGTCAAGCTGGCTTTTCTTTTGTGACTGCAGAAAACTGCATACATGAGGTTGAGGGAAAGTACAAGATTTTGACAGCACATAGAAGATTCCAGCTAATTTGGTTCATTGGGAATTTTTCTACACAGTGCTTTTCTGTTGGAAAATGCCAACTCCTTGTGGAGGAGGCTCACTTCCAACAAATTGCTCACTGTAACAGATACAGCCTGAAGGAGCCCAAGGTCGAAGAGGCCACGCTCAGGCTGATGCCCAACATGGTGGTATTTGTACCCCACAACTCTCTCCCTTACAGGGCTTAAAAATTCTGGGTCCTAGAGTCTTATCATTGCCCGGCTCTCAGCAAAAAAATTGTGAAAATTCATCAATGCCTTCATGCTCTTCACGTGATTCACCCATTCACAAAGTTATTGCCTGCTCCTTGCTGAGCTGCGCTGGCTCATACTACAGATATCTGTCATCTTTTTAAGCTTTGGTCCGGTCTGGGCAATTAACTATATTGGGGTCATTGGGGTTCCCCAGTTCATATTTTCAGCTAGGGAAAGAGGTTCACATTGCTGCAGGAGTCCAAAGAAAATAGATGAAAGAGTCAACATTAAAAGAGCTTTGAAGGCACAAAATTAAGTTAAGGAATGCCAAAGAGGGGGTCACCAGTACAACCTCAGCTGTACCTTTACATGATGGTAGAGGTTTTAGTTACAGAATCTCGTTTCTTTCATGTGGGGTTCCTGCTTCACTCAGTGAACTGGAGAACCTTTGCTCAGCTAAAGCAGCATGGTTATATAGTTAAACATGCTGTAGTACTTGGTTTGCATTCAAGGAGTTTAAATGCAAGAAGAATTTCCACATTTTGCCTTCTTCTGAATGCCACAGCTATAGCTGACTGCTATTTCTACTGTTTCCACTTCTTGGTGACTATTAAGTCACAGCTGTGGGTGAGTGGGTGACTGTGGGTGAGCAGTTTTGCATTGCTATTTATGGAAGTGAAAGGCATGCGATTAAAAGAAAAAAAGTCTACTGCACTGATGAAACTGGTTGAAAGTTGCACAATGGGCTGGATTGCATTCCTGCCCAGAGCCCTCATTTTGTTTTGGCAAGTAGCTCAAACATGTTCAGAGGCTAATGAGGCTACTTCTGCTACTGAGTGCACAAATTAGATTCTGCAGAAGTATTGAGTAAATGCAGGTGAAACTAATGGGATCTGTTATCTAAATATAGAAAATAATATGCCCTATTAAATGTTATTTAAAAAATGCAAGCTGCAACTCCAATTAGGTGCCAAAAATGAGAAAATATTAATTTAATGAGTCAGCCTCTTGTCAGTGAAACAGGAATAATACCAGCCTTTTGATGAAAACTGTTGTGCAGCATCCAGACTCCATGGCTTCCCAATTCCCCATTGAACCAGGAGGCAAAGAAGGGTCGTCAACATTCGGGATTCAGAAGAGTTTGAGAGGAATGTGCATGATGTGAACTAGCTTGGAAAAAAATAGTCTGCGCTCATGTAAACACAGACAGCATCATAAGACTTCAAGGGCCATAGCTCAACTTGAATTAAGACAGATCTCTCTTATTTAATATTTAGTGTTGGGAGGATGAAAGAAGAATTGCCCTAGAAAAATCAGTTTTAAAATTCTGCCGGATGCTGGGATTTCACTTTAGAGATAAATAGGAACGTTCTTTTCTTTGCTTTGCACTTCAAAGATTTACATACGTGACAGGGAGTAATCAGCTGTTTGCTGATTGCAAGTCAGTGTGATGGAAAAATAGCCACCAGTTTGCTCCATAAAGTCATGGGAAGAAACAAATAAAACAAATGACACAGGGAATGTTTGATGTTTTTTAAGAGCACAATATGGCTGAGTAGACCATTTCTTACCACTAAGGCTAAGACAGTGGTCTACCATCTTTGTGGTTGCTATATGTAAAATTTTTTAGTCAGAATATTGTAAGAAAAAGAAAGGAAAATGTTTTGAGTTGGATTCAAGGAATTTAAATGCAAGAAGAATTTCCACATTTTGCCTTCACACAATTTTCACATTATGCCACAGCTATAGCTGACTGCTATTTCTACTGTTTCCAACCCAGTTTTTTCAGAAAATGCTTTGGAGGGTTTGTCCCTAGACCATGCTTACTCCCTCAGTTTGTCACTTCCTATCATCCAGAAGCAAGTATCTACTCATCTCATAGATATCCCAAGGATTACTATTAATATTTTCTTCTCTTACTAATATCTCTTTTCTATAAAAGCATTGATGGGTACTAGGCACTTTACATACAAATAAGGAAGGGAGTTACTTTTCCTGGAAACTTGCAATCAATTGGGGTTTGCCTGAAGTGGGGTAAAATGAATCTATCTAGGCTGTACTTATTTATCTATTAATTGTAACAATTTATCTTTCATGCCCAGCTGTGACAGGTCTTGTTTTACAAAAACTAAAAACGTAGTAGGTGATCCACAGCAGAATCTAAGCATGACCTGCAGCTGGAATGGTATGTTCAGGGAGAAAAAAACAAACAAACAACCAAACAATAAAAACCCTCAAAAAAAGATGTTGATAGATCAGTCTTGCTTGGTACTTTTTCTTGCCATTCACCCTCCAAAATCCAGCCATCTCAGAAACCCATCCAAGTAGTTGTTTCTAGAGCCTGCCAAATGTATATGTTAGAAGGAAGTGGAAGAAGCAAAATTCCCAGTGCTGATGGAGAACCAGTGGGAAGAAGTGAATCGCAGAGAACCCTGCACAGATGCTGGGTGCTCCGAGCATCCCATCCCCACCAAGAAGGCTGGTGGCTACAGCCTGTCATGCAGAGCCTCTGTTGGATGCTCCAGGTTTGCTCCTAAATGGTGTGGAAGCTGGTTCACCCTGAAGGTGGTAAAACAAGACAGTCTCCTGCAAAGTCTACATGAAAGAAAAAAAGTTCACATCCTCACTGGCATTTTAAATTATATAAGGCACTACTCTTCCCTGATGGCTGAGCAGGAATACTAGCTCTAATAAATTCCTCTAATTGCTGATTCATTTTAGGGAAAGGTGATTTATCTTCCTTGGGTAGACAGCTTAGGTTCTTATTTACCAAACACTCTTGCTGACACAGCTGCTTGAGATAGCTATTTGAATAGTATAACTCCTAGCACAATCTTTTTTCAAGCAATAACATTTGAAAAGTATGCAGGAAGAATAGGTGACATGTTTTGCTAGAAAAAAAATCTAGCTTTCTTTTGATTTGACTATGAACTTAAATCCATATGAAAAAAAGTCAGTCTTTCTAACTGCTGTCCTTTTCCCCTATGTGTCCACTACTACAAAATACAGTTGTGTGGGACTGTAATATCCAAAATTGGAAGTCCAAAAATCTAAATATTTGCATATTTCTGATGAAACATCCTGATAATTATATTTTACCTGTACACAATTTAGCACAATGACGTCTGGTTTAGAGTCAGACTGGGGGTATGTGAGGGTGGTATTTACTGTGCATGGTTCCAGTTGACCTGCCAAGTCTTTATTTTGTCTTTAATACGTTTTTCAAATATGGAAAACTAATTAACTTTAGATATAGAGATTTTTCTCTATTGATATGCATATTATATGCATATATAGTATGTGCATAGGATTTTAAAAGATATATACATATGCCGACGTACTAAAGACAAATAGTTAGTGTTATATTACATGTGCATAATAGATTCATAAATATAAAATCCTCTCACTATTCTTTGGTTTCTATGCAGATTTACGGTCTATCAAATGTATTAAAGCCTGTGGCTGTTGCATAGTGAAGTAGGCAGCTGCTCAATATTTATTTTTATCTTCATTGCTGAAAAAGTAGACCCACTGCTCATTAAATTAGTGCTGGTTCTTCCAGTAAGCACAGTCTATCTCCTTCAGCAGGAGTTCGGGTTAGAGATATTTGGAAGCTTTCCAGCAACACCTAGGGTTTTTTTCTTTTTTATTTTTCAGAAAATGTATGTAAGAGCCTGAAATGTTTCATTCAAAAGAAAAAAAAATATTTTACTGAGTTAAGAGACCATATGTATTCACACCTCACACCTCCACCCTCAGCATTCACACCTCACCACTTCCTTGGATTTTTTTGGGTGTCCTCAGCCTTAGTTTAATCTGCCTGATAGATGGGCTAATTATGTTGAAAGCTAATGATGCCTGGGCCTTAGGCAGTCTGCCATTAAGCTGAGAACCCAAACCACAGTCTGCCTGGCAGATCTTCCCCAGGCACAGCAGACCTGAAACTGGACCATTTTTGCCAGAAAACTCCTTCCATCAAAAGCCCACCATTTCCCCAGGGGTTTGAAATTTTGGAAAAAAAACAAGAAATTTTACACAAAACAAATCCCTTGATTTTTAGCCAAGTCTAGTCCATTCACCCTCTGATAAATCATCATGTTAATCCACAACACCTTCATAATAACATTTGCCTTTTTCTGTTATGTTCGTGGAATGACAGACTCTATGAATACATACATATATATATGTATATATGTGTGTGTGTGTATATACATACACACACAAAATTAGACAAAAATATGTTGTCTGTAAGTAGGTAGATTTCTGTTGTGCCCAGAAGGGCAGGGAGGGAATTCTTCAGATAGTTCTTAGCTTTGGTATTTCTTGGCTTCTAAATGTTTTAGTTTGCAATCTATTTATAAAGTTATAAAGTTATTTTAAAGATGTATTTTAATGGAAAGTCTAAGAACTAAACTACTTGTGATTTTTCAGTAGATATTCTAAAAATATTTTAGTTGTGTATGTGATGTGGACTGCAGAGTTTTCAGTAGCAAGAGTTGGTTCTCGGGTAGATTGGGGTTTGTTAGGAATTACAAAATGGAGTATCAGATTATAAAATAATCTGCATCCCATATAATACTGAAGGAGAACTCTAGATTCTTATAACCATTGAATATATTGACTGGCCTTTGTTGTACACATTTCTCTCTTGAAATTGTGCTGGTTTATTCTCTGAAGAAATAAGGGATCTGGTTATTCTGGGCAAAACAGGGACAGCAAGGAGAAAAACCTTTAAATTAAAACAGGATTTCTGCTTCTATGCTCTGCTTCATTTGTGTTTTAATCAGAAATTCAGCACTTAAGCACAGACAGGAACTTGGGGTATTACATATAGTGCACTTTTAAAATACTCAGTTTATTGTTGGGTCCTTGCTCTGATATTTGAAAATTCTTTACAGTCTTAAATCTCTTGTGGTTATGTTTCATTTCATATTTTTTCTTTTGTGAAAAAAGTCCCTGTTACCAAGGTGGGGCAGCTCTCTAGAGTGTAAGCTCTTCAGGGCAGGGAACGGTCTCTTAATCCATGTTTGTACAACATCACTATTGCCTTGACCTGGTGAAAGGCTCAAGTTCCTGTGCACTATTGCAATGCAAATAATAAACACTACTGAAAAATAAAGAGTCTGTTCGGTCAATTGGCGTCTTACCCAAGTATGGACAGAGGGAAATTAAGTGTCAAAGTCAATGCTCTCCATTATGGGTTGTTTAGCACACAGTGACAATTTAAAATAGTAATGAGTTTTATAAATTAGCTGTGCAGCTACTTGATAATTTGCAGACTTTAGAAGATTTGCTGATGATAAATATGATGACATTTCTTGTTAACCACAAATAGTGAGACTGTACAGATTTACCAAACAAAGGAAAATTCTTACTCTCTGAACCTGCCCTAAAGGGCTTCTGTAAGTATAAATCACTGTAAACTGCAGAATTGCTAAAGCATACAGTGACATACTTCTGTAAATGTAGAGCATCTAATCATTCAATTCACTACATGAATTCCCATACAGGAAACTGAAGACGGCATTTTTTTTTTCAAAAAAAATAAGAAGTTTTTCTAGGCAGTGATTTATGTGTAGTAGTGATTCCAGACATCTTAGAGAATAAAAATGAAACTTTACGAGACAAATTAGCTCAGCAAGTAATTTTCTCATTTGATGCTTCTTATGGTTAGGGGACCAGAGTCGTCTCAGCTGAACATGAACAAGAAATTGTGGGAATATTGATAATATGGATAGCATATGTAAAACTGCATTGAGAATAGCGGTCTGGATGTGTTCAGTGGGATGGATGGCCCATTTCTAATGTAAGACAGGCAATTACACAAGGGCAGGAAGCAGAAGGTGAAAAATATACAGGGTAGAAGTCTGTCATAATGAGATGGTAGAGATCACTGTTTAGAGCTGGTGCCAAACTACAAAAGAGTCTCAACTGAACATTCACAGAATCCTTCTTCCTTCCAAGTGGAATTTTTTATCATTCAAAAGTAGGAAATAAAAGAACAGCTGTTGTGAGTTGTCTTTGACATTCTACTTTTGGAGGAGGAGTGTTTTAGGCATTACTCTACCTATCCAGAACAACTTTCTGATTGCCTAGATAATCTGATACGGAAAAATCTTCCAGAATCACCACCGTTCTTCACTTGTAGGTAAAACTTCACACAGCATTGGTCCATGTGAAACCAAGGAGCTAATCTCCTTATCGCTGATTGATCTCCAAGGTTCTTCTGATCTAATTTGGTGCTTTTTAAGTGATGCCTCTCCACCCTCGTCCCTTTCCCTTGCACATGATGTGCCAAATCCTGGTACTTGGCCCTCACTGTCTGGATATAAAGAGGTGCTACCTGGATGGTTCCTAACTCTTCTCCTTATCAGTAAACATGTATGTTTTTCACACTGCTGAGATCGTCATTGATGAGACTGTCATCAGTCATCAGTGTTCCCCCAGTGTAAACACCTGGGGGAACACTATAATTGCTTTTCAGTGGCTTTGTTGTTAGCTGAGCAACCACTTGTTCATTTCCAGGTGTTATTTGTTTGTCCTGGGGCTCCCTGGGACAGATGTTCCCCCTTGTCTCTGACCTGCAGAGCCCATGCAGCTGCAGCAGTACAGAGATGCAGGGCTTTGTTTCACCCACATCTGCTTTATTTGGATCTTGTAGATGGAGGCAGTGATGTGGAAGTCAGTGGCACAGGCAAGTTGTAGATAACTTGGAGCTAAATCTGAGTGATGTGGTGAAGCCACTTGGAAGTCTAATGGGGATCATAGCTGCTCCTTCAAGTCCTGGTGTTTGTCTGCAGAGTGTTACTAGGGCCTGCAGCTGAGGGTATTGCTACACCCTCCACTGCTCTTCAGCATTTATAGGCACTTAAGGGCTTTTGGTTGTTTACCCTGCATCTACCTGGGGATTGCAGTGGTTCTCCTTAGAAACATTTGTTGCCACCACAATCTGCCCCATTGCTCCTACCAGCTACTTGTCCCTAAAAACCAAGCTAGAAACCAGTTTTAAAAGCAACAGCCTCTTCAGTGGCTTGTGCATTGCAGAGCAAGTAGTACGTGTTGTAAGGCATGTTTTGCCTGTTGGTTTGCAAACAAATTTGCGATGTTAAGTCTTAAAAGGCTTAAACCTGTAAAGCTTGAGGTAATTTTTGAGTTGTTGCCTGGGGAAGTAACCTTTCTCTTCACAACACTTTGACACTGCTGAAGTTAATGAAGAAGATTAGTTCAAAAAAAAAAAAAAAAAAAGCCCAATTGGGAAGAAAAGTCTCCAGCTCTGATGCCCTGCAAATACCATGCAGCATGGAAGCCTGTGAAACTGGGATGCGAATGAAATGTGGAGCACAGGGAAAACGGAAGCAACTGGCTTGCTTTCCATGCCATTCTTGCAATTCTGTGAAATTACTAAGAACCCCAATTGGCAAGTAGCAAAAAATTGCTATAAATTAAAATAAAACAAGGGCAGCATGCAATCATGATGATGCTGATAGAAGCTGGCAGGTCATTTAATGAAATCTCCCTGTATTACAGCAATAGTAAACCAACTTGTTAAACTACTGAAAGCAAATTAGATGGTTTTTAAATGAAGTGAAAATGCGTTTAAGTGATAAATTAACTTACTTTGTTTGAATGTACAATACAGTGCTCAGCGTATTTTTCAAAATGTAGAACCAGTGAGCTATTATTTTTAGTGCTGCAATAACAAAATTAAAGTTTTGTCTAATTTGGAAATTATTGCAATATAAATGGAGACAATTAGTGTGGTGTGAAAATGTAGCGCCCAAAAGGATGTGCATGAAACTATGGTTTTCTCTCAGTGCGGTGAAGTCTGATTTTAGTTGTCTTGTGCTCTGGCAAGTTTTTTGACTGGTTTGTGTAAATACAAGGTTTAAAATGCTGCATTCTTGGCTGCTGGCTGAGTAAATTCTTCATTAATGCCTTCTATTTTGAGTATGTCTGTGCCCCCCACGGGGGCTGAAGTGCGATACTTTGCAAACAGCTGAGAGCCTTTCTAAGGCATTCCTTCAGGGACACTTCTCGTCCATCAGCCTTCACAAGGGCATGGCTGTGGTGTGGCTCCTTCTTCCCTCACTGGCTAGGTTAAGCCTGTATTTCAGCTGAAGTCCCAAGAGAGCAAAAATAAAAGCAGAAAATGGCCATGATTCACATCAGCCTTCTAGGACACAAGTCTTTTGTTAAGCTTTTCGAACAGGAGAATGAGATTCTTTTCTGCTTGAAATTATAAAGTATTTAGAGATGTGCCTTTTGTTTTAATAGCAGAAAAGGCTTTCTTGGTGGGACTGAGGCTGTCACAGCAGATTAAAAGAACCCAGGGGAGCAGCTGATTAACAGAAAGAAAATTAATGAAAAGCCCTTGTGTCTCTCTATTGAGCTTGTACAGAGGAATACAACTTGCTCAGCAGTCATCGTTAGAAGATCACCTTTGAAACTAACATTTTATCAAAGTGGAGGGTTATAACACTAATGGGTAATTTCTGCTCGTTTGTTTTTACTTTCTTCTGAATTGTGATAAAAGTAGAACACTCGACTTTTCATGGCCAAGCGTGGAGGAAGCAGGATAAAAGGCAGAAAAGGATTTAAATTAGATTGACTGAAACTGTTCCAACTACTTTTAATGTTTTATTAACTGCTTTTAAAAAAATGTTTCAAACTTGAAGCAGAATATTGCTTTTTAAAATATTTCAAATTTGAATGTTTCCACATTTTAAAAAAAATGTAATTTGGGTCTCGGTCAGAACTTCCCTGTACAAAGTTCCCGGTCTGATGAGTCACATATTCTGCAACGAAGTATTTCCCTGAAAAATCCAACTCCAGGTTCAAGCATACTGACTGATAAGATGTTCTACTCTTCAGATTAGCAAATAAAACATGATAGTACTTTATAAAGCAAATGAGTCATCACTCTTTTTAATCATCATCTCTGGTCTAACTCTATGGTTTGCTGAATGCCTTCAGCTCTGAATTAGCGGCAGTGGAAGATGTGCAGCGTGTTTTCGGTTCAAGGCCTTCCACTTTATGCTGGTGTTGCCATCATCATTGCTGAGACAGTAAAACTGTTTGCTGGCTACAGCTGTGCAAACCAACTGAAAGCCACAGGTTTGTTCTAGAACTCTCCCAGACAGAACTGATTTGTACAGCTGTGGCTGAGGGAATAATCTGAACCTTCCTCTGGATGGTTTTATGCAAGAAGAAAAGGCTCCACTTGGTTCTTTGGGCAAAACCACAAACAGACAGTGACATCTCCCTCAGATGCTGATCTACACTTCAGAGTAAAACCATCCTCAGGTCTGAGCCTGGTTCAGCTGCTGGGGCTGGGGCAGGAGCTGCACTGGGCCACTGTCAGGTGGCAGGTCCCAGCCCCAGCTCAGACTGTGTGGAGTGCATCTCTGCTGTTTGTAGATACTCAAGGAAAGAGGAAATTGCTTGTTTGGGAAAAAATAAAAACAAAAACAAACAAAACCTGGAAGGATCTTTTTATTCTTTATATTCTTTGTGGAAGGCTTCATCTTCACGTAGCAGCATTTCTGCACATCTAGTGCCTGCCAGTAATATAAAGGGAGTGGTAGCAGCTACGTGGCCACTTAGACAGGTGTCTTCAATGAGACATCTGTTGCAAAGCAAAAATCCCTGCTCTGCAGAACAACATTGGAGCAGATGGCACCAAGTACCACACATACACAGAGGCCAAATTCCCCTGTCCCAAACAGTAACCAGGTAATGTACTTTAGATAATATATAAATTCAGATAAACACCTTTGGCGTCTGGTGATCACAAAAAAAAAGAATTCAGTGATTTCATAGATCTGGAGCTGCATTCAAGGCAGAAAATTGACTACAAAGCTAACTACCAGAACTAAAGATTTGTGCTTTCTTTGTTTTGTTTTGACTTAAGTGGGGCTATGAGATATGGATGAAATCTTTTACCTACAAGATGTCATAGCAAAATTGGCCCTAATAGTGAAAATCATTTACTCTGATTTATGTTTCCCAACTATATCTTATGAACTCCTAATCACAAGTGATGCAAAATTAATAAGCTTTAAACTAAGTTACTGCAGTTGAACAACAGGCGTGGATAGAGGTAGGGCACAGTACCAGTCTTTCTTTTAGAGTACTTTAGAAATGCTGCTGCTGATAGGACAGTATCTATTCAGATTTACTAAACAGCTGTTGAAGAATATAAGTATTAGAGTGATGGCAACTACATATTTCAAAAGAAATGTCTTTCACTCTGCAAATGCAAACTTCTTCCTTTCTTGGGCAGAGTCAACTGCAGTCTGAGTTCATGCCAGTCTTAGCCCTGCAGGTCCCATGAATAAAACCCCAGCCTGGGGAGTGATGTCATTCCCTCAGTTCTTTTTTAATCTCCTTTTTGTGCTGAGAGCAGCCATCTGTCCCCCTCCAGACAATGACAGAAGCAGCTGTGCACGGTGTGCCATCAGGAACAAAAGCCTTTGCTTCATACCAGAGGGCAGTGGGCTGTAGGTCAAAGGGGGTTATAAGGATATCAGGGTCAAATGACACCTGTACAGAAAAATAAAATGAGGATTATATGGCCTTTATTCACTAGCAGAAAAGTGGGGTCAGTCTTTGTCTGAGTGTTTCTCTAATGGCCATGGGAATGCGTATGTGTTTTCAAGGATAGCAGCACCACAATTTACCCTCAGAGTAATCGAATAACAAAGACAGCTTCAAGCAAAGGGCAAAGCAAACACAATACAAAACAATTATTTTGAAGGGAAAACAAAACAGCTTGGATACATTCTGGTACTTTTTGCAAGTTCAAAGAGTGTGATTTCAAGTGGTTTGCATATCCTATAACATGCCCTTATAAAAGCACAGTGAACCATGCTTTTCATGTGCAGTCCGTAGCACACAGTAGTTCCCTTGCTTTGTGGGAAAGGGGAAGCTGAGCGAGGGCCAGGGTGCTCAGAAGCCTCATTCAGGAGAAGAAGTTGGTTATGCTTTGAGTGGCTTTTTCTGCAGGGTGAGCAGGAAGGAGCTAGAGGAGGGTACATACTCCATAGAATGAAATTGCCCATTCCTGCTTGTGCCTTTCTACTTCTCCATACATGGTGCTAGTCCTAATCCTAATCCTGTCCTAGATATTCTCTCTCTGTGCTGGTTACATTACAGAACAGAAGCTGATACAGGTGTAAGCTATAGGAACCCTTTTAAATAACAAGGAATGTAAAACTGGGGTAAAGTCCAGGCATATAAAGAAATAGGTAAATGAATTTAGCAGAGTACAGAGTCTTCTGTATTTTGTTTAAGCCCTCGTCACTTTTGTTCGCATGGATTCCTTTCTGTTTCTAAGCAAACATGCGTTTTGAAGCCAGAGATGTACCAGGGGTCATGCAGCCTTACCACTTCTTTTGGGATGACAGTCGAGGATTTGGCCCTGTCTGTTATTAATAGGGTGACATTCCAAGAAGTTGATGGGACAGAAGTACATATTGCACAAACGGGTAAGCTGTAAACACTGTATGCTCCCATCTCCAGGGAGCATGTCCTGGGACATTCATGGATATGCATTTGAGCTCAGACAAGCCATGAGACAGCCATGACTGGGCCATCACCAAAAACAGTGATCCCTTCCATGCCACAGTTCCACTTATGGATGTAGAAAATGGTTCCCTATTGCCTTCCTTGCTTTTTTGCAATGCAGTTCAAAAAGGATACTGAAATAAAAATTTAGTCATAAAGCACAGCATTTTTATAAAACTAGCATTTCTCCCTTTTTTCTGGTTAAGGGCTGTTGGTTCAGGCTTGTTAGAAAGTATTCTTTCAACCTGAAAACCTTGTTAAAAAGTATTCTTTCAACCTGTTGTGTTCTTATTTGCTAATTGCCTACTTTGTTTCCTAAATGGTATGAATAAGTCCTTTCACGTTACATTGTCTACCTAGTTTATGCTTTTTTAGGGGAAAAAAGTCACAAGATGCTGCAGTAAAACAGGACAGAAATATTACTAATGATGGAAAACACATGACTACATTTCTAGGTCATTGTACTGTGTAGTTTATCTGAAGGTGTTGTGACTGCTGAGCAGCAGTGTAATTCAGTCATGCGAATTAAGTTTAAGACTGAAGCTTTAGAGTTCTTTTATGCCACCAAGAAACTGCTAAAACTTGAGAAAAATCCTGTTTGTCACTTGATGCTGATGTTGGCACTCTCCTGCCTACAAATTGCTTATCATTCCCATCTCCCTGTGTGTGCTAAATGATCAGAGCAACACACCATTGAGAATCCACTCCTGAACATTACTGTACAGGAAGAATTTTATAGATTTCCAGTTTTTTAAACAAGATGATCACCAGTTCATGAATCACTGGTTCACAAATTATTTGTTCTCTTTAAACTTTACATAAACTTCTACTTAACCCGCAATAAAGTCTCTTATTTTAAGCTGTCTTAAGCTAGGGCAAAACTTAGGGTGCTGTTGTTGGTTCCTGAGACTGCCACAGCATACTTTACATTCTGGCAGCTCTGCCGGCGTCGCTTTACAGCTCCTCCAGAGATCAGCCAGCTCTGCTGAGCGGTTAGTGACTCCGGACATACATGCCATTGCTGTCTGACTCTGTTCTTTCTGGGAAACTTTCCTGAAGTCTGTTTTCCTCTGTGTTTCATCAGAATCCCAGGGGGGGCAGATTTTTCTTTCTCTATATGAACAGTCACTTTGACTGCAGTCTATACGACCCAGCCTGGAGCGTGTGCTGCAAGGCTGAGTTGGTTTTACTCTGAGAGAAGTTCACTCTCACCAACTTCTAGTATCAGAACTCAAAGTGAGAAACAGAAGCACTTTCAGGCTTTAAATTTTTATATTGCATTTATTTTTGTTGTGTTAGGTTTTACTGTGTAAGGAGAAGATAGCCAGTTATTGTGCTGCCTTGAGATAACACCTGGCTGTAGGGGTAGTAGTGTTTGAGACAAAGAAATAACAATTATCCCAAAAGTAAGGGTATAGGTGTTAGTGTAGAGTGCTGTGTATATATTTATATATTTGAGAGTGTAACAAGGCATATGGTCAAACATCCAGGCCTTGTGCCCACCATACAATACAGTAACTGTATAGCACAGGGATTTATTATCAAGCTGATGTTAAACAGACTTAATGCAGTCTCACAAAACATGGTCCCTGTGATTGAGCATGTCATCCAACCAGCTCCTTCGAGCAGTTATGGTTAATAACAAGCAGTTATAGTTAATGAAATCCCCACATGAGCAAGCCAGGCGGGCCCCAAGAGAAGGACCACTGTTGGCTACAGTGCCTCCAGCCCTTTTGCCATCTTTTCCTCTAATCACATCCTTTCAAGGGCACTGTGCCACACTCACAGGAGTCACCTTTTTTCACAAGGGACATTCTTGTCTCCTGCCCTCTCCCCAGACAGGGAAGTAAGTGCGTTAACTTCTCCACTTCTCTTTGTGGCAGCTCAGTGGGTTTGGCTCTGGTTCAGGCTCTGCAGTCTCCTTGCAGAGCAGTGACGGTTTTAATCAATGGCAAGCTGACTTTCCTAAACAAAGTACTGTTTCTTCAGAAAGCAAGAGCTTCATAGTGAAAAAGTGAAAATATGAGCAGGTCATGTAGTTGTATAGCTTACAGAGTGCTGACCCAGCATCCAGGGGGGGTCTGGATAAAAACTGTAATATTTACGCTATTTTTTTAAATCTCTGTCTCTTGACTAATAGTCGCATGTATTGCAGACAGCATGAGTCACTTCCTTCTTAACTCATAGAGGCCACTGTATGTCATATTAAGTTCGTTACGTTGCTAGGCTATTTCCTCTGTGGGTGAAATGTCAAAATACTGGCTACCTATATAGTCAGCGTTAGGAATCTCTATCAATTCCAGACTGATCCCTCTACAGTTATACTTCTTGAAAAAGTTGATTCAATGAGCCCAGATAAACCCATAAAGGTGCATGAAACTGTGTAACAAATTATATAGTAAACTGGGTATTCCATGTTTCCAGATCATGAATCTTAGCCAGACTAAAGTATGGGAAGTATTGATAGCCAAAACAAAGTTGATATGGTTTGAAGCTGGCTCCCTGCCAAGTCTCCAAACCTTACCACCAGAAGTCCCCCCCCCCCAAACCTCAGGGAGAAGAGGGAGGAAAAAAACTAAGAAAAACCTGAAACGAGAGAGAGACAACCAAAGTGATATATAAAAATATATATTTACACTTATATACAATTAAAATATACAATTTCACAAGGGAAAGGGAAGGGGGAAGGGAAAGGGAACAAAACTAAAATAAAATATATATATATATATATCCCAATTAGTGACCCAATATCTAACAACTAAAAAGTTAGGAAAGAAAATAGCTCACTACTCTCCTGGGACAACTGAGAGTCGCTCCGGAATGATCGCCGGCAACCTCTGTCTCCCAAGGTCGGCAAGACCAAACCAGGCCTCGCTCCCCAGCACGGCAGACTCAACAGCAGGGAACCTGCACCTCCAAGCCGCCGGAAGGAAAGAGAGCGAAGGCCTCTCCTCCTTTCTTCTTATAATCTGGCTTACGTAAAAATTGTAGGGAATACTGGGTAAATCTGGACCCTTCCTTGNCGGAATGATCGCCGGCAACCTCTGTCTCCCAAGGTCGGCAAGGCCTAACCAGGCCTCGCTCCCCAACACGGCAGACTCAACAGCAGGGGACCTGCACCTCCAAGCCGCCGGAAGGAAAGAGAGCGAAGGCCTCTCCTCCTTTCTTCTTATAATCTGGTTTACGTAAAAATTGTAGGGAATACTGGGTAAATCTGGACCCTTCCTTGGTTACAAACTGGTCACCAAGGAAGGCCTAGCCCAAACCACCACAAAAGTACAGTTATTATACTGGTTGAGCTGGTAAAATAAATTATCCCTTATTTAATTTATTCTAAAATTATATAGATAACAGAAGAATAGATATAGAAATAGATACAGAAAATAGTTCAAAGAGATAATAATTTTACCTGTTTCTATCTGAGCCATTGAATTTTCTTATATGATCCATAAATGTGCAGCAAGAAGGCAATTCAAGCTTACACATTTTAGACTTGGCCTGTCACAGAAGAGGATGAATCACTGTCTGGAGGTTTCTGTTTTTCTCCTTTGGTTGTAAAGCAAGAATAGGGTACTGGTTTAGATTAGATGCCTGCCTGCCATCCATCCATCCATCCATTCATCCATCCTATTCTTAAGTATCTATTTGTTAGAAAAATACTCTGTTAGTTTTGTTGGAAAAAAAAAAAAATCATCATTGAAAGAATAAGAGTATCACTGCAGATTTTTTACAAATATCAGGTTAAATGTTATGTTTGAATTTTGTTTGCCTACAGACCAGATGTTATCATAGAGACAAGTTAATTTATAGATGTGATAACAGTACTCATTCATGTACATTGCAGGCAGTCAAATTCAGTCAGTTACATGTGTTGTGTCCATACAGTGAACAAGAAGTAATTCAGAAATCAATTCAGTGCAGTTACCCTGAGAAAGTCCTATTTGCAGATGAAGTGGCTCCTGCCAGCCCCACCGTGGGGGACCTGGTGTTCCTCTGTGGCAACAGCAATGGCAGTGGTATCCAGCTCTGCTCTCATCTGCCCCTCTTAGCCCTCATGCCTCCCCTCATTCATCCCTCTGCTACTGTTTTGGTCATGAGTGTTAAGCACAGAGGAGAGGATCACGAAATTGGCCAGGAAAATGTCATTAATAACCTTGACAAGTATGGAGATGGATTGGGAAGGATAAAGGAGAGAGTGGGAGGAAAGGAAGTCGAGACAATAAATAGGCTAGACCTGCTGTTAACATGTTAATCTCTACAGGGTTATTCAAGGGAATTGCTGTGTTACTTCATACTATACCTAGATCCTTTCCTTATTTCTGCACTATTTCTTCCTTGATATTGACATTGTATTTTTGTATTGACAATGTATATTTATTATAGTTTACAAAATTAAGAAATCAAAACAATTTCAAACATATTCAATACGATGGTGCAGGGGAAATACACAACTTAACTCGTTAAGTGATACAATTGCCTGACAATATAAAAGCTTTTAGTCCACTCACTTTTTTAATTGAAGATGATTATGTAATTGCATATCACTTAATGTGACCTCCAGTTTTTGTTCCAAAATAGACCATAGTTTATTATATTAATACTCTATAAGAGGCTTACAGCAGCTATTATTTTTAATAATAGTCTCACTAGTGCCTTCCTGATTCTACAGTATTTCACCTTTGGCTGTTGTATTGTTTGGTTCACTACATTGTTTTGAGAAATATAATCATGATGCATACAAAAAAATCTGTTTGAGGATGATTTATAAAGGGGATCTGAATTTAAGGGAGATTATATTTCCATTTGCTGTACATAAATTGTGTCTTTTATCTGTGGGGGTGGGGACTGAATACCCTGTCAGAAAGAATTACATATATATAAGAACTGTTTGCTGTGATGCTAATAAATAATCAATCACATTAATTTAGAAGAGGTAAATATTACAATTTTAATAACTTTAATGTCAGAGCATGTACAGCAGGAGTCTTCCTAAATGAGCAGTTCCTTTTGCTCTGAAGTGGGTTATCTGCAAAAGATAGGTGTGATTGGTGGTGATGGAAATGCAACCAGGCTTTCCAGAATAGGAGCCCAGTGTAGATAATCTGCTGCCATAAACACTTATGCATGTTGTTGGTGGCTGCTCAGTCATAATTTGCAGAGTTACTGGTGGTTATTTAAAAAAAAAAAAAAAAAAATTGAAATTCCAAATAGTAAAAAGCAAAACTGTAGATAAATCTTAATCCTTTAAAAAAAACATCGTGGTTCTTTGTTTTTTTAATAACAGTGTCCAGTTTACCAAGCAACAGCTCACCTGAAAGGAAGTTTTATGCTGGAAACAAAAGACTGTTGCGTTTGGGGTAGGGAAGAGACACCCTTGAGGAGTCCCAACAGACCAGCCTTTGGGGAAACTCTCAGCAGTTGCTGTTAGAGCTCTATTGAACAGAGGAGTTTGGCAGCCAATTAATTCTAATCAGATTTTTTCTGGGTTCAGTTCCCTGCGAGCAAGTTGATGATGTTCCCCCAAAAGCAAACGAGAGCAGCAGCAGCCTGGTTGCTGTGTGGTCTGTCTCCCTCTTAGGATAAGCTCCTGGCCTCCTTTTGTGTGTCTTCCCAGCCCTGCTCACCTAACTGACATCAGGAGTCTTCCTGCCAGAGGGAAGGTTTCTTAGGAAAGAGGGTTTTAAAAGATCAGGTTGGCAAGCTCTGCAGGCATTGTGTTTGGCTTTGTGTTCAGCAGGTTTTCTGCTTGGAGCTTATTTCCTCCCACAGTTTCAGCAGCACAGAAGCCTTTTAATGGCAGCTCCCAGTGCCATGGCAGTGGGAAGCATGGACTGGCAGCATTGTGGTATGACAAAGGCCTTTGGCTGACTGGCCTCCACCACCATTTCCCCTCTGTGCCTTGTGTTTTGCTAAGAGGTGACTTCTTTGACGTGTTCTGAGCATGTCGTGGGAAGAGCTCCATGGGAGAAAACTAGGAAAAACCCAATAGCTGCAAGATTCTTACACTGTGTGTCATCTCCACCACGTGTTTGCAATTGTGCAAACATAATCAGTCTGGCAGATTACCAAGTACGCCATGCCTGCAAGGAAATAGGCCTCTCTTTGACCTATGACTGTATCTGTGTGCAGTGTTCAGTGTATTTAGTTAGAGATCAGTCATGGATTTGTCGCAGTTCCTCATCACGGAGCAATCTCCTTTTCAATTGTGGTGTCATCCAAGGAGACATGACTGTGCTTCTCCTCTTCTCATCATAATTGTGTCCACCAGTGGGCAGAGCAGCGAGCCAAGAACCTGCCACTTGATACCCCCTCCCTGCCAGCCATGGGTGGGCATGGTGGCAGCTCAGGGAGAGGAGCCATCACTTCCACAGCGTCTCTTCCCATCACAGTGAAGCTGGCACAGAGGAGCTGGGCGGCTGCAGAGTTCCCCCACTGCTTGCTTCCAGCACATCCTCTGTGCTGCCCACATGACTGGAATAGAAATCATGCCACATGTACAAAACTGAAAACTTTTCATACTGCAATTTGTTCTTTCCTACCCCCGAGGCCTTTGTTAGCTAACAAGACGCTAGTCTTTGAGGGGAGAGACAATGGTGTGTGGTTCAGCTCGTGCTGTGGAGGCGCGCTAGAAATGGCGCAACAGCTGAGTCACCCTGTGACCCCCAGCCCCCCTCCTTAATTTTATTATTCTGGTTCAGTGACATTTATTTTGCTGTAAATGCCCAATTTCCTATACAGTACATGTATTTTACAAAGGAACTAGTAAACTAAAATTATATGTTATGCAGAAATTCTTTGGTCTGAAAACACAGATAACCCATATTTGCCTTTCAGTCTTCATGAGCTTAGACATTCGGTGACAACCAGCAATAATATTTTTAGCCGCTGGCATTCTCTTCAGCTTCAGGCTAACTCACTAACTTGATCAAGAGATGCTCCTTAAATGAATTGACACCATGTGCAGTAAATTATGTATTAAGGAAAAGAAAACGGATAAAAGAGAGCTCTGGGGTGAGTCTGTGGTATCACTGCGTTGGAACTGATTGCGGCTGAGAATTTGTCATTGCTGAAGTTTGTATTATATTTAGAGAGGGAAGGGGTGGTATATGTTGTCCAGCTCATCTCAGTTTTACAGTGCCATTTTAGACACCAAACCTGATTAAGCTTCTTTAGAGGACGTACTCTCTGCTGGCCTTCTGCACACATCCTATCTATGCAAGGGATCCCACTAAACTGTCTAAATGGGGTGCAAGCAAGGCTGATACCCAACAGACAAATAAAATTTCATATATGATAAACAGTAAATACTGCTCTATCTTAGTCATATGAACTGGTTTGGCTGAGTTGTCCTCCCCCAAGTCGATTAAGTTTAATTCTTCTGTGTGAACACTCAGAGTTTCCATTAAATGTGTCTGAATGTCTGATCCCAGGCTGAAACTCTGATATTCCAAAAATAGTTTAATAAATTGAAATTCCAAGATGTATCATCATAAGCCTGTCACTTGAGTATCAAATCTGCCATGTTATGTAAAAAATATTGGTTATATAATGGGATTTTTATCAGTCGAGTGACATAAATGCAAATATTAGAGCATTATTAGGAAACCAACCTCTCTCTGACTTTGGATCTGTTATGCTGGAAGTCAGAGAAAAAGTAGATTATATATATATGAGGATTTAGGTGCTGTAGCTTCAGAGATGTCTGACAACTCTGAGTTACTTTGGGGGTTTTCTTCCAGATAAATGTAAATACATTTTAAATGGCACTGAGAAAAGAAACTGGAGTGTGAAAAGAATTTTGAGCAACTCCAAGGTTTCCTTTGTGATACCCCAACTGCAGCCATTGCTGCTGGTGGAGTCAGAGATGTCCCAAAACCCAGTACTTCTTACCTCTTGCAATAGGTGGAGAGAGAACTGGGGAGCTATAGTCTGTCTATCTGCTGGAAAGCAGATAAAGGTCCTGAGCTAGCAGAAACTGGGACTCACTAGCAGGAGGACATATGGAAGAGCAGCAGGGATTTCCTGTAGGCAGAGCAATGTTCATACATGCATCACAGCCAGTTGTCACTAGTGATCAGATAGCAGTGCCAAGCCCTGGGGAAAGGCTGAATGGGCAGCAACTGCTCAGGGAGCAAAGGCATTGTGTGGAAATCCACACTATTGGGGAGCAGAAGCTTTGAAGTATGGGAGCATGGAAAGAGTGGTGTTGTGAGTTACCTGAAAAAGAAAGGAATTAAGTATGCTATACATAGAATTAAGTGCATCGTTTTATAACTGATAAGCTGATTTTGCAGTTTGCACAACTTCTTGAAAACCCTAAGTAGGGTACTATCTGAAATTGCACAGCCTGATGTTACTGATGGACAACCATCTGTCCCCACGGACTTTCAAATTAGGAGAGCATCACTTTTACTAAGAGCAGGCAGTCTGTATGGTGGAGGGTTTCGTAAGTGAATTAGATGAGTCTTCTGCCTTTTCAGCCTGAGGTAAAAGCAGACTGAAAAAAATAGAGGCAAGGTCAACTTCGCAAGTTAATATAAGTGAAATAAATATTTTAATTTCACATATTTTCTGGGTTAGTTGAAGTGGAGCAGACTGTAAAAGGCTGATGTGCTCTTTAATGTTTCTAGTTCAAAGAGGCAGTTTTCCCAGTAGCACTGGTATCCCCCCAGTTGGCTTTGTCACAGCACCTCGAGCATTCGGCACACTTTAGAAAATTAAATCTCACAGTGCTCTGCCAAGCAGGTAACTACTATCCTTCTCTTATGGATGGAAAATTGGCATATTCAGTAAAGGAGTAGAAGCTGGAGGGAAGGAAACTAGTGGGAAGAGACCACTGAATGTGCTTCCCAGGGAATTCTCAATATCACACATCTGTGTCTTGGGATGGGGAACTACCTGCCTTTAAAGAAGTGGATCACATGTCCAAAGTAACTGAAAGCTGTAGCATAGGCTGGTCAGGGTTCTGATACCTCCTGTGCCTGGGCTTTAACTAGAAATCAGTTCCCCCCAAAATCTATAGATTCAAGTAACAAGAGAAAGGACGACCCTGTTCTGCAAGCAGGGCTGTGCATGTGGGCTTCCTACATCAGTGTGAAGTTCCTCTGCTGCCTTCACAGAAGTCACAGGGCTCCAGGGCTTCTGAGCCTGCATAGTCCCAGCTGAGCTTTCACCTTTCCCTGACAGTGAGCTACCTCAGTGCTACTAAAGTGCACGCTGACAAAATGTTTAGTTTAAAACATGGCATAAAAGTGCTATTAATGTGTTGCTGGATTTTTCCCCTTGTATGGGATATGAAAAGGAAAAAGAAAAAAAAAAAGATTTTTTTTTTTTTCCCTGTAAGATTAAACAATCATCATGGTTTTAAGGGCTTAATCTGCTGGCATGCAGACTGCTGGCTGATAAGTCTCAGAGTCTGAGTGTAATTGGATGCAGCATCGGATTCAGTTGTGTGGGCTTTCCAGGGGCTTTTTGTTTGTTTGTTCATTTTTAACACACTGCAGAGTTGAAGTGATCTGTCTCTGGAAATGCCTTTCGGGGTGAAGCTGTAATGCTGTGTCCCCCCAGCTGGTATTTGGGCAGCACCTGGTTGGAGACCACCGCTCAGGGAGGGCAGCGGGGGAGGCTGCTCAGTGTATGAATTCGTGCTATTGTTCGAGAGACACATCTGCCTTAAGAAATCGCACGGCACAGGCCGTTACTTATTCAGATGCAGAAGCTCCTTCCGTCCCCCAAGACGGCCCATTCAAGTCACATGCCAGAGGTCTCTGCAGAATGGGCTGCAGCTGCTTCAAATCTGCTGTCTAACATCAGAAGCAGTTGGACAAACTGTACCGTGCTGACTACAGTCAGGCTCCCTGGCGCCAAGGAAGACAGGAAAAAGATTTGGGATCCCAGCGCTATGTTCTCAGAGGATCTGTGGCTGGAAAATGAGAAAAACTGTGCTGTTGTTCACAAGTCGAAACGAGGAAGGAAACGCCAAGAGCTCCTGGCCGTGGCCCTGGGGGTGAAGGTGGGAGTAAAGGGGGCACTTTTGTGGCAACCTCTGAAACTCTTTGCCTATTCACAGATCACCTCCCTGGTCAGAAGAGCAGCCTTAACTCAAAATGACAACCACTTCAACTATGAAAAAGCACACAATTTTAAGGTAAGCATACCTTCCTATCATTTTCAGTTAAAAAGTTCTGTTGAGATGCCTCACATTTTGGTTTTTTTGCTGTGATGAATTTTGCGCGCATCTATTTATACTAGCTCTAAGAAAAGTGTTGAAAAAATGCATTTTTCTTTTTATTTTAAGTTCTCTTAACTGCATTCTTAGTATGCTTTATATAGGGACTTAATCCAACTAATAGTTTTGCTGCTCACTGTACTACTTGACTGGCAATTTAGCTCTTTTCCCAGAGTTGGGTTTCTTTTTTATTCAGAAACAAAGTACTTCATGTTGATTGTCTTTATCTTAAGTGTGTATGTACTTTTCATTAAGAAAAAGGCCCCTTTTCAAAATCTAGCTATTATCAGAAGCCAGTAGCATTTTATCAAAAAACATTTTGGACCATTTCTATTTTCAGAAGAAGTTGAGGGGGCTTGGGTGCTCCTAACAGTGAAGCAAAACACAGCAGTGGGTATTGTCTCCCAGCTTTTGTTCCACCACCATATGCTAAGGAAATGCTCTCAGAGTCTCACTGAGCTGTACGATGTGAGCTTGTGTTTGCTTGTCAAACTAAAACAAATCTCTGGACAAACACAGGGATGTTTAAATGGATCATCTTTTTGCTGTCTTATACATACAAAATCAGATTCTTAGGGATTTTTTCCCCAACAGCTGTCTCTGGCAGACTGCAGCAGGGAAGTGACTCAGCTTTGGAAACGGACCTTCCAGGCAGCTTGTATTAAAATGTTTTGCCAAAAGGACTGTGATGGTTTCAGAGTGTGCCAGCCAGTTACCGTATCTAATGCTGTCAAATTGCGGTTTGATGCTTATCGGGATAAGCATCGAGAATAAGAGGCAGTAACAAGACAAGAAAGGAATGTATCTCAGCTTTGAAACCTCAGTTTAGTTAAAGCTCCTTGAGGATGCTGATCTGGGTCACTGTCAGAATAGTTCCACTCATTAGCAGAACAAGAATTTTCTGATATTCATCTAGAGCCTGTCAAAAATGGAGAAACACTGATTAAAATTATTTCAGTTAGCAAAAAGAGTTTCACTTCTTATTTTTCTACATATTCTGCTGTGCAGACATGGCTCTCCTCTGCAGTACTTCTGCTGTAGTTGGCAAATCAATAATTTAATATTAGTGGGCAAAGCGAATCATAGCATCCCTTTCCTCATTCCCCTTCCTTGACCCAAGCTACAGAAAAGTCAATATTTATCTCTCTGATAGGCACTGAAGGAAATAGAGGAAATACTCTGTGTTTTCTTGCTTGATTAAGCCAGCTTTCATTCTTTCTGGGTTTTGCCCTCATTATCATTTTAATATCAAAACTATTTTAGTTTAACTAGAAAGTATTTTCTCATGACTGAGACTTTTTTCCACTTTGACCCATGCATTCTTTCCTCTTCAAAATTTCCCTTGTTTTGGCTTTGATTTATAACTGGACATGTGCCCAGTTAACTTTGCATTTGCACAATCTAACTGTTGTACAGTCTCTGTTCCTTTCTGTTTCAAGAGAGTCATAGTTTAAATGGAAAATCACATGATTAAAATAGAAATGTATTCAAAGGCTTGACAGCAGCCTAGTAAGGGCAATAACAAACCTTAGGGAACAAGCATTTTTAAAATAATTGCCCAGAAAGGTCAATCAAAAGTGTTACATTTGCTTAATGAACAAATATGTTCACTATGCAAATACAGTTAGTTTTCCAAAGGAATATATTAGAGCATGTCTAGTTGTTGAGCAAAAAATGTGGACAGTATATTCAGAATAGAGTATTTAGATTTAAAACATGTCTAAATTCAAGGCTAATATCTTTTATATATTCCATATTCATTGCATAAAAGAGTTAAGAAATTATTTAGAAAAGAATGGCTTTATGGGTCTTGGGGCAAAATTCTTAATGGCTTTTGCCAGCACTCAAGCTATAATGGATTTATCTGAAGGACAGTGCTATTTTGCAGACATTCAAAAAGTTGTCTTCCCCATTTTTCCGTGAATACTGACGTGTACTGTATCATTCATCTCAGTTCCTAGAGATAAAGGTTACATGTCAGACTGTCCCTCATAATCTTGTCATAGGCAATTCTTCATGAGCAAACACTCTTTAGCTCTTGTCCTTTAGCCGTGAAGAATCTTAAAAATGAAGGGCACATTTTTAGTGAAGTTGATGAGATTTTTGTAGATCTTACACCAAAGATCTTCCCTACTAGAAGAGAGAAGGAACAAAAGGAAGAACAGATTAAAGGCACAAATTCAGTGCAAGGACAGCTCTCCCTCCATCCTTGCCAAACTAATACAAAAATTGTAAAGTGGTGTTGAAGTTTGGACCATGAGGGCACCAGGTTATGCCCTTCTGAGTATCCATGCTTTCTCATTCAACCTCTCTTCCAAGTTTCAAGACACTCACAGCAAATGAACAAAAAAAAGATTTAGTATCCAGGCTGATTTGTTAAGCTGGGTTCATCCTGAGCACACCACGTAGTCACATGGATTTAGGTTTGGAGCTGGCGTCTGTCTGGCGGGACAACTTTGCATAAGCCAGTGTAGACATACCGTAATTCAGGAAAGAGAATAAATCTCTGAAGCCCTGTTTAGAAAAACACAGAGGTATTTCTCTAGCTATGTGGGTATCAGCCTAACTGGATCACAAAGTCCTCATGTGTTAGGATCCAGGAGGCTCTTTCAGATGAGCTTTACCTGCCAACTTCAATGGGGTCCCAGCTGGTGGTGAAGTCAACCTTCTGCCTGAGGGCAGCAGCATGCAGTTTGGGGACACTCCACGCTCTTTGTTCTATGCTGGGAATTTATGAGAGGGCTTCTGTGCTGCTTTAAGTGAGCGAATACAGCAGAATAATGTGCATTTTCCACAATACTGTGCCTGTTTGCCACTACAGAATGGGGCAAATCCTATTTGCAGGCAGGCTAGTAGAGCAAAGGCAGCTGATTACAGACAAGTCAGATCTGCTGGGAGAGAGGAGGCTCTGGGATAAATTTCCCCTTGTGTCAAGCACTGCAGATAATGCTGCTTCTGGGAGACAAAGGGTTTGGGGAGACATTTTTTACATACATCATGAGAGTTATGTGTATTCATTTAAACAAAAATAACAGCAGAGTTAGCTTTTCTTCCCTGCAAATGGCTCAGGTTCAGCAGGAGTCCACAGGATTGTGCCTGTATTCAGGCGAAAGTCTGTAAAAAAATCTCCTCTGGAGGCAAATAGAAAAGTCTTCAAACCCAACGACATAAACAACAAAATTTTCTCAGAAACAACACTATATAATGCCAATAAAAAACATGTGTTTCAATTCAAGGCAATTTTTTCGTCCATTTCTGCATTATTGCTTAAGGTATAACTTTGTTTTGCCACCATACTAACACTCCTTAAATTTGGTCTCAGTTTCTCCCTCCGCGAAGACAACTCAGACACAAACTAGAAGTCAATATGGTAGCACCCACTGGGGGAATGCCACCATTTAAAAAAAAAGAGCACCAGATGGGTGAAGGGCTAAAGGGAGAGCACAGGAAGGAAACAAGAATAGACATGCAATGTAGTGTTGTGTGAGACTGACCAGCAGAGAAGAGACATGGACATAAGAAGCAACTTTTTATTGAAAGAAGCTGAAAGATGGAACAAGAAAATTTCAGTGTATCATCTGAAACATCATGATTTTAGCTTATTTGGAGAAATAGTTCCCTGTAAATTCTTTTAAAAATTGGAATTATGTGTCAACCGTAGCCCAAGCAGCCCAAGCCTATGTTTTCTGCACACAGAGAGGTCTCCTGAGATGGCGGGATGGGGTTGGGACCAGCAATAAATAACTCAGTCCATTCATAATGATGCGGCTACAAAGGATGGGGCAAAACCTGAAACCGCATCTCAAAAACCTAAGACCTGCTGTTATGTCTCACTGTTTAAAACAGAAATAAGGCCAATCTTGCAGGCAAAATTCCCATTTGCCATTCAAAAGTGTTCCTAAGAACAGAATTCCTCCATTATTTCTTTAAAATTAATGTCAAGCCATAAGAGACTTACTTCAAAACTGCATCTTAAGAGACTTTTTGCACCTTCATCTAGAAACTTTTGAAAATCTCCCTTTTTTCAGTTAGTTTCAACTTGGCCAGAAACCACCAAGACTAGCTTTTCACAGGGTATTTCAGCTGGAGACTTGCCATTTGAGCTAAAATGCAGATCCGTGAAAAATTGAAGTGAATGAATAAAGAGAACTCAACCTTTGAGGGCCACCAAGCTGAACGGAACAAGGGAAGGGCGCGCTGTCAGCACTTCTGAAATGGAGCCCTCAGCCAGCATTGATGACTTTCCAGTTAATGACAGGAGAGATCAAGGAATAATCAGCTACCATTTTCAAAATAAGCCACAGCAAGATCAGCTGAAATGAGCTTTATGTAAAGTGTGCAAGTAGGCCCCAAATGTCCTAGCAACTGCAATGGACTTTATGTATGAAATGGTGTGTTTTTAGAAGTCCTGACTGAGCTTTTACAGCCCTTCTCACAAGGTTAGCTTTTGTAAACTGCTGCAAAGCAGAAGACACAGTTAGCTATTTTCCCACAGCAGATGATTTTCGCCCACAATTAAGTGCAGGTGCAGACCTACTAATTATGTGGCTTTCAGTCTAAAAATGGTAAAGATGCAGGCATAATTAGTAGTATCTGTAGTTTTTTATCCAGTGAAGGTCACACGGTGCAGCATGTGACTGAAACTCAGGTCACCAGCTTATGTTATGTACAGCTGTTTACCACCACAAAAAGCCATGTCTGAAATTCATGCTACCCACTCTGCAAAATAAAAATGAAATGCGAAAGTAGTATATGGCTATATTTATTAATACATCTATCTCAATCTTTGTTGCAAAGTCTTGTTTCACAGATATACACATTTTTCTGAGAGGTAAAATACCACTTCAGAAAATAATCATGACCAGTCAGACATTCCAGTTTTGACCTTTCACTGCCAAAAGGGAGGAAGAATTACTATTGCTTTAAGTTTATTCACACAATTATTTGACTGAGTAGTTGGTCAGAAGCCATTTGTAGTCAGGCTCATGTTTTTATCTCAAAATCAAAAAGAGATAAGAACATCTGTATTAAAATCGCAATATTTCATCTTCCTGGACTCAAGAGTACAGGCTTGTGTAACTGTGATTCTGCACACAAATGGAGCAAAAACCTTAGCAAGCCAAATGCTTGGCCTAAAACTTCACAGTTTATCTGAAAAGGGCAATGACCATTTTTTTACTCTATGGAAAGCAGAGAGCATCTTTCCCCATCCCAGGGGGTGGAAGTGGCCTTTCAGCCGTTCACCCAATGGGTAAACAAGAGCAGAGAGAAATATAAAAGGACCCATTAGCAGCCAGAGTGTGCATGATTTATGTTTTGTTAGGCTCAGTTAAGTCTCTGGCTAGAACTAGCTCATATTGTGTCCATTCACACGGGCATGGACCTCACTATTTACTCTTTGTTTCAATGAAAATGAAATGCTTACTTTTCCAGAACACACATCTTAAATAAAAAGGTCTTCCGCTATAGCCTTTAGAAAAGCAGTGTTGGAAGCAGCGGTGGTGTGCAAAACCCGGCTGTGGGTTCTGTCAGCACACAGGTCATTTTATTCCTCCTTATTTACTCACGTGTGGACTGTAGCAAAATGAATTTTGGTCTGCTGAAAAAGAGTCTACTGACATCTTTTCCCTATGTGAGTTCAATTTACTTACTTGAGTGAGGAAGGTTGTCATTTGCTTTTATCTACAGTTCCTTGGATTATTAGTTTTACTTTTTTAATCCTGGGTTCCTCACCTCCCCTATAGTTAGAATGTCAGCTAGCAAAAATGATTTGTTTTCAGTATCATACACAGCCCAGTTCTCTTTAATGTTAAGCCTATTGAAAGATAAAATACAAGATCAAAGCAAATTTCTGTTCCCATGGTTTATTTCATCTAAACTTTGGAAGGATGTGGGCACTGTATGCTAAAGATTTACTCCTACTGAGTCTTCTGTTGTTTATCCATTTCAGTTGTTCCATCTGTCAGACCATCTGCCTCCCAATGACCCCATTTCTTTCTCCCACTCCCATTTGTATTACAGGTCCATACATTTCGAGGTCCGCACTGGTGTGAGTACTGCGCCAACTTCATGTGGGGTCTCATCGCTCAGGGAGTGAGATGTTCAGGTAGCCCTTCAGCATTTTCTGTCATTCTCTTGAACTGCTCAGACATCTGTCCCATCCCAGCTTGCACTCCCTGCAGGAATGGGGGCCAGGATTTCTGTACAGAACAAGGCAAGAAATCCTCCTGCAGAAGTTAGAACATTTTCATTTGCCTCATTAGCTCGTTTAGAAATGAAGCCATAAGGCCTTGGTTGCTGAGAGTGACATCCTTTTGGTAGTACCTTGGTCCTGTCTGTGCCTTGGTGTATACTTTAAAACTTGTTCTATGGTTAAGTTATCCCCTAATGTTTTTATGTCTTAAGAAAAAAGCACTGTAAATGGCAAAACCAGCCAGCAACTAGGCTTCATAACTCATCTTTTTGCCACCAATTGCTGGTAAGTGTCCTTGTCTGAAAAAAAGACTACCACCTGTTTCCCATTAAAAACCATGCATTGCTGCAAGCCTGAAGTATTCCACCTCAAGATAAAACAAAAAAATACAACCTTCATTTTCCAAGGGGAATTGGTTTTCTGGTGCCTCTATAGCTGTATTGGCATTTTAATAGTGCCTTAATTATTTTAAATTTGTTTGTTCTTTTGTGGGAAAAATGATCTTGGAAAAATACAATAATCATCACATCATGAGCTTTTGTAGTAGCAGTAGTGTATTGGTGTACTGCAAATGGGTTTTCATATCTTCTTTCTCCACATCTAGAATCACTTCCAAAAGTTGTTTGTCTTACCTCTGTCTTACCTCTCCCTGCCTGACCTCCAGGCATTCCTGATCTCCGACTGGCACCAAACACATCCAACCCTGACATCTGCCTTTCATCAGTGGAGGAGGTGGTTTTTACCTAAAATTTAGACTGCAGTTTGAAGGATCAAAATACCTTTCTCAAATGCACTTTTAATAAGTGTAGTCTCAGCTACTGCTATATCTTGTCTGCCTGTAGATGAATAAGGGTAACACAAAGAATATGAGAAGGACATTAAAAAGGAGGAGTAGTAGTTTGCTTCTCAAACTATTTGATCTTAAACACAAGTGTGCAAAACCTGGACTCACTAATGCATAACACTATTTGTTCACATACATAAAGTATTAAACTTATGAAAAGGCTTGTTTATTTAGCATGAAACATAATACAATTCCTCATTAAATTACGAACGTTTAACTCTAAGTAGACAGATGCATTTGGATTTAACTTCACATGCTTGGAGAACAGCACTGAAAACAATTCAGGGAGGATCCTAACTACAGCACTCACATTTGTTTAGATTTCACAGAACAACAATGTATTATGCAGTAATAACTTTATGGAGAAACCCAAAAAAACCCACCCAATTCCATGAAATGTTGAGGTTTTGTATATGTTTGTTGAGGTGTTTATATATGATTTTGCTTGATTAATATTTTATAAAGTGTAATACTGAAACGTGCTGCAAGTAATAGGGTCATATTTACATTTTTAACAGATTAATGTTAAGTTAACTCAAAGGGTACCATCAGTGATGGGCATGACTGGGAAGGCATTAAAACAGGAATCAGAGTTGTGTGAAATAATGCAACTCAAGATGGTGGTGTTTACTGAGGCTTATAAATTCATTTGGCTGAATATTTGAGTCTATTAGAAAAATTCAATTTGTGGAGATGAAAAAGTGATGTGTAAGTTAATAGAAACCCACCCGTGCAACTGAGAGTAGGATTTGACTCTGGAGTAAGACAACAAGAGCTATTTGTAAAATGAGTCACTTTTTTACATCATGCCTTTCACAGCATTTTATATGCCTAAACTGACCTACAGACTAAACACAGGGGAGACTTTAGTCACCAGTGAAGTGATGAGCCAGAGATGAGGAGTCTGCTGATGTGGCAGAGAGAGCCAAAATGTGACACTGCAGGAATGTGGAAGGCAGAGTGAGGCATGCTAGCTCAAGGCACTGTCCCAGTTTAAGGGTTCAGGTGAATCTTAGGCTCTTCAACCGTGACCAGTGCTAAGCCTCACGACAACCAGCAGAAGACAGTCATTACTGTGCCAGTTTTATTTAAGGCTAATCTAAAATACCCAGAAGTTAAGTCTCACATGTTCAAATGCAACACCTTGAGCTATGTGTCCAGTAATGAACCAATCCAGACTGCATCAGCGGTCACCTACAGCTCAGAGGGATGTGAGGGACATCCAGAGTCTTTATACCTTTTTAACAACTCTGCTGGAGTTCACTTCTCCCACTGTAAGATTTTTACACATTTCCATGCTCATCTTTCTCATCTGCATCATATTTATTTTATCTTTGCTGACTGATGGGAAAGTTGTGCCCCTTGCTTAATGTGGACCAAGGAAATAAATTGTTAGGGAAGGCCTATCAGCATCATTATTAATTAATTAACCTGGCTAACTTTGCTTACAGACTGTGGGTTGAACGTACATAAGCAGTGCTCCAAATACGTGCCCAACGACTGTCAACCAGACCTCAAGAGGATAAAACGAGTCTACTGCTGTGATCTCACCACACTCGTGAAAGCCCACAATACCCAGAGGCCCATGGTTGTGGATTCATGCATTCGGGAGATTGAAGCAAGAGGTTCGTATGCTTAGGAAAGCAGCAGACACAATGAAATGAAGACGACTTGAATTACCTGCTAAGCTCACACAGGGTAGTATGCTCATGCACACTGAGGACAGGATGAGAGAAGGGTTTTTTTAGTGCAGGTGATACATTACTTTGCATTAGCTAGTAAAATTAAATCATGGCATTCCTTAATGCAATTTCCTGAAATGCTTTCTGAAACATGTCAAAACATGTATTATGTTTCACTTCTGAAAGGGGTGAACTTTAAAGTGAACTTTAAGTTCATATTTATGTGTCTTTTTTCATTACTTTATTTTAACATACCTAGGGACACGTCCAATTTTGGAGTAATCAGTTTAAATCAAATCTGTTCTTAATAACCTTTACAGACATTGTGGGCAAGAGAACACAAGTGACTGAAAGTGACTCAGACAAGTGAGGTCACAGGCTGTGGTGTTTTGTGGTAGGACACTAACTGCTCACGGTTTCACATGGTGCTCAGTTACTGACTGATGGATCCCATGGCACAGGCAGCATGTCACAGCCAAAACTCAAGCTTGCGACAGGTTTTTGGTAAACAGACCTGTGCCAGATTGAAGGAAAAACATGTCCCCTCCAATAATCGTGTATCCCCTCTATAATAATCATGCGTTTTTGCTTTGGATAGCAAATGTGTATGTTTAATGTGCTGCCCAATAAGCCAAATTTTCCTGTTAGTCACAGCTTCAGCACAGGAATCTCATAATGTGGAATTCATAGCATCCCAGTAATCTGCATAGCAACACACTGATACTAGCCACAGGGATTTCAAAGCCACGCATCATCTGCTGAATTGAATCAAAGACTTACTAGTAAATCCTCTGCACTGCTCCGTAAAGCTCTACCAGGATTATATCATCATTGCAGGGACAAATAAAAAGAATAATTTAGACTAAGACAGAAGAGCTTTACTCCAGTGATACAGCAGGAAGCTACATTGCATTTGAGATTTAATCACTTACTTGTACATGTATTGACTAAGATAAAATCTGTTGCCTGCTCTCAGTTTTTTCAATATCTTTGTATTTTTTCTTTAATTGCCACAGAACTATGAAAGATTCTGATTTTGTTCTGAAGAAAACAAAGTGTATTGGAACTTATAAGTAGGTTAACAAGGTGCACAGTTACAATAAGGAATTCTAGGATTAAAATAAATAACCTGTGTGTAACTCAACGTGCTATGCTGGGCTGCCCTGCATTTCATGTTGGCATGGAGCAATGTGGGGAGAGCTGTGCGAGTGAGCAGATTGCTTGTGTGAAAGAACTGTAGAAGGGGTGTACTGATGGTGAGAAGAACTGTATCCATTGCATCTTTCAGCTGTGTATAAGTAAAAGCTGACAGCAAAACAGGGAAGAAATGTGCTCACAGGAAAGGCAGTCCTTTACTTGAATTGCTATTTATCATTAAGCAACTGGTAAAAGGAAGGGAGACCTCTAAAGCTTTATTAATTATAGCCAAATCCAGGAAAATCTCCTACATAAAAGGAATAAATCGTAATAATATCACATGCCTCACCATTAGCAAATTGCAGTATTTTCCTCTAACATAATCAAATCAACCATGTACCTAACAAAATCAGAAAGTAAAAATTCTAAAATTCTTTAATCCTTTTAAGAAACAATTTAACATCATCTTGATCTTTCCTTAAATGCTCTGGAGTTTCACACTGCAAATAATATTTTGCTACACTTAGTAGGTCTGATGTTCTTGCTTTGCTGTTTTTTAGCCTAAATATTTGTTGGTTACTGAAGCTAAGTTAAACAAGAATTTTTTGTTTCAGGTTTGAAGTCCGAGGGCCTCTATAGAGTTTCAGGCTTCACTGAGCACATTGAAGATGTGAAAATGGCCTTTGATCGAGGTACACCATTTTTTAACTTTGTACAGTTTTAATCTAAGCTTTCAGTTCTTTTGGGGGTTATATAGGTACCATGGTAATGAAACTGGCATATAAACAGAAGTAGAGAAAGCAATCTGTCTTTTCTAAGTCCTTAAATTGATCTGCAGTCCTTTTCATAAGAAGAAACATGTTTCATAGTTGGAAGGAACAATTAAACACTAGGAGTTGGTGGGTAGAAGGCTAAGCAGGTGACTGGATGATTGCTCAGCCTAGCAGTACAGCCTCAGCCCCTAGTTGAAGTACGAGCCTAGATGGTGCCAGGGAAAAGTTCTTAGTCCTGTCTTTGGTAGACTCAATGTTTTACAATACGATAATCTATTTATGAGTTTAAGGACCAGGAACTCCAACTGGGAAGTCATTCTGCATGTAGCCTTGTAGGAAACATTGCAGCACTGTGCATGATTCCATCCATGCAACAGACGTGAGGAGCATTGAGGAGATTGGTTGTACAGCATATTGAAAAATTAATTATTAAAACACTGCCTGATTACCATTCTCATAGCCCTTCTGAATTGATTGAGCTGATTATGTTGGTTCTGGTTGCGCACACGATCTTTGCACACAGGACTAATTTAAAGTGGTTATGTAAGCGAGTTCAGGGTTAGAGCCTTCATCAATGGAAAACACCTTTTCAAGTACATTTAAGAAGTTACATGAATATTCTTCTCCTTTCCCATAGATAGTGTTTTCCTTCCTACTTAATTTTTTCAGGTATTACCTCTGCCATATTAGGGAACACGATCAGACACAGTCCAGTGGTCACAAGCCCCTGGGGGACAAGGCGGGTCCATGTTAAGCCAGAAAGTCATCCTGTGGGTCAAGGTTGCGATCAGAAGGGTGCATGGGCACACACCAGCATGGCCATGACACAGCTGGAGACAGCTGGGATGTCACTCAGGCAGGGACTGAGGGCCCTGGCGGCCCATGGGCAGGAGGTCTGAGGGCTCCAGGGGAGGCTGCACAGGCCAGCAAGGTCTGTGGGTACCACGTCTTACTGCACCTGAACAGTTTGTGTTTGGAGGCAGTTTATCATACAGATATCACTGTAAAGAAAGTCCAACTAGCAATTTCTAAATTGACTGTTTTCATGCTGATATATCCTTAAATATAATACATATTTTAAAATATGTTTCAGGCTGTAGTTGTGAACCTATGCACATACAGACATAGGTCAGGCATTATTTGGGCAAGAGAGATGCACAATGATATGACTGCTATCATAGGAAGGTGGTGTTGGAGATGTGCCACAGGAATCAATGCTACTGAGAGGATCATGGTCCTCACAAGTCCCATTCTGCTCCCTGCGGGTAGATCTGGCCTGGCAAACCCTTTTGTTCTGTGTGTTAATTCTCCTCTAAGTGTACCAAGCTGAATGAAACCCAGAAGGAGAGGCACAGGTTGTAGAATTGGAAGAAAGTAGATTTAAATTTATGTCTGAGCATGACTTCAACACTGCTGCAGCTGTAGTTCCTTTGCAAATGCTTTGAACCACTTGGAGCTTTGAACCACTTTGGAGCCACTTCAGTTTATCGCCTATTTATTGCCTATATTCACAGCATAATTGATGGCAATACACACTTGAATTAGATCCACAGCAAGGAAGAAAGTGTGATTTACTGGCAAAGGCAGCAGCATCTAGAAACAGGAAGAGTAAGTTACTAGCAGTTTTGGATTTCCAAAGGAAAAAAAGCATGGATAAACATGGAAGCAGAGAAAGCAAGAACGGAGTTTGTATGCAAAGGCTGTGGGGAAGACCATTGGGCATAAATTCAGCAGGAGGAGAAAAGGCTAACAAAGGAAAGAGAGAGTGTTGCCATGAATAAAAAAAAGCATAAATAAAAGCAGCAGAACAATGAACAAAACCTTGTTATGAGAATTATAGGACTACAGTATTGTGGAGACCAGAAGCTGAGAACTTTCAAAACTTTCCAGGTTTGAAAATGTTTTCTCCCTGAACTGAGATGGAAGGGCAGGAGGAGTTGAGGTTTTTTGCAGGAAGGGATTTAAAGAAAAACAAAGTAGGGTTTTTTTGTTCTGACTTGTGGGCTGTGCAGCTAGAAGGTGGTTGTCAGCTGGCAGAAGTTTGAATTGGCAAGATACTTCCAACAAGACAGCTCAGGGCTAGCTTCCCTGTCAGATTAAAGTTTACAGAGGCACGGACACCACCCTCTCTTTTGCATCCCAGCCCCATAGGTAGGAACATTGCTTTTCTGCTGCCCTGTTAGCCCTGCTTAGCACTAGAAGCTAGAGCAGCATGGAGTGAACCATCTGAGGATGAGGAATATCCCAGTTTTCACCTGGAATATACCAGGTGACAGAGCTGGGAGAGAAAGGACCTGAGAGCCAGGTGGCAGGTCTTGCCTCCAACACTACCTGGGAGTTTTCTGTTCAAATTTAATTTTTTGCCCAGAATGTGAAGTTTGTGGGAGTTTTACAGAATTCATATTTCCACGTTCACTACAGGAAATTAACTTTTTTTTAAAGTTAAAAACAAATAAACAAACAAACAAAAAAAAAAAAANTGTGAAGTTTGTGGGAGTTTTACAGAATTCATATTTCCACGTTCACTACAGGAAATTAACTTTTTTTTAAAGTTAAAAAAAACCAAACAAACAAAAAAAAAAAAAAAAAAAAACAAAAAAAAAAAAAAAAAAGAGAGAGAAAATTTGTGTGTGAAATATAAAGTGGAAAATTCCTGATAAGTTCTGGTTAATAGAAAGGTGTTGCAGCAGAAACAGCTTTATCTCTAGTCACATCACTATCTCAGATATCTCTGGAGCACACTGCATAGCAGAAGGTAAATGTGTTTTAAAATAGCTTGGGATAGTCAAAGGAGATGCTTATAGCAGAGGTATGAACCAGAGAAGAGAACTCTTTAGTCTTGACACAGTACTAGAGGATGTACACTGGCCAGGAATAAATTTTGTTTTACAATTTAAAGACCATTTTTTAACCATCTGAAAGGAAGTCTTTGAAACAACCTTCTTGTAAGAGCAGGGATAAAAAACCTTAATTAGTTTTGGAAGTGGAAGTTGCAGGGTTTACCAGAAGGGTTATAAGACATGGTGCCTGCAGTAGCAGAACACTGCACTCGGTCATTACAGAGGTCACTCCCTGCCCATCATTTCTGAGTCAGCCCCCTGACTCGCTAAAAGGCCAGTACTTTTGCATCTCCAGAAATACAGCTTTTAATAAATGGGGTTGAAAATAGAGAGGCCATTTTAATGCACAGGATGCATCCTTGAAATAATGCCATCAAGCCCTTTGGTTCCCATGCTCTTCATCAAGCTACAGGGGCCAGAAGACAATATGATACAGGGATGAAGCATGGGGGCTGACTTGGCTGTAGGGTACCTCTCCTGCTGATCCCTTGTGCAGCTGAAGGGGTGCAATGAAGAGAAGCCAGCCCTCCCTCTGACTTATTCTGCTTTGACAAAGAGACACTTGTTGCTTCCAAAGACTTAGAGCAATAACAGAAAAGCAAAGGCAAGTTTGCAAAGTTAAAATCTTGGGAAGAGAATAGCATCCCACATAATATTACTTGGGCCCAATGAAAACTGTGATAGTTGGTTTTAAAACAGGGTGAAGTTGGTCCTCATCTGATTTAAAATAAGACTGCCTTCCAAAGCCAAAGCAGTGTAAATACCCTACTGTAAATTAGCATTAGGCTCTCTGAGGCACTGACAATGTTCCATTTTAGTGATTTTTGTAATGAGAAGGAGGGGAATAATGTGGATTTATTTAATCTGGTGAATGTTGGTGCTATAGAATGACAGTTGCTCTCTGTCAGCATTGTTGAGCTGTGGCGTTGTGGCATCCAGAAAACACCCATTGTGTGCTTAATCCACAGAGCAGCCATTGTCACCACTGCATTCTGTCCTCCCACTTGTTTGTATGACTGGCTGGTACAATACACTTGCTAAAAATATTATGCTGTTAAATATTACATGAGTACTTAGAGGCATCCTAATTCATACTCACCCTTTTGGCAGTGTAGATGAAAACCTGTCAAATGCCAAATCCAAGAAAAAAACACAAAGAAGCATGTTAGAATGGTAAAGGTTGTGGAATAAAACCAAAGCATTTAGGAAAAAGGAACTTAAGAAATATCTAATTCAGTATTCAGAAGGCATAGCTGAGGCTTTAAGAATGTAACACTTATTCTATTTCATTCTCTAATAAAGTATTGATATATTTCTATGGCATCCAAAGTCAGCTGAAACCTTTAAGGAAAAGAATAAAGACCTTCTTTGTCTTGAGATATTAAAACTTCAACATAATGCAACAAAATACATTGAGAGTCAAAGTAACAAGGAAAGATAAGTGATGGGGTTTGGGTAGGATTAGGTTTGTACAGCTGAAATGAACTATGTGTTTGTAAGCCAAAATTTATGAAAAACAAATACTGTATTAACATATGGCCACTGCAATGATACAATCTGATGAGAATTCCTATATTGAAGAGTGAAAAAAAATTATGGTGGTAATGCAGAAGGTAGTATATAAACCACCTGTAGTTCATACAGTCTGCTACTGCAGAGGATCCTCTGTGAAATATGTGTCATGACTTTTCTGGCAATGAATTAACTTTTCTTTCTTAGTGCTTTGAATTTTAAGTGTGTTCTAAAAAGAAAACAAATCCAGGAATTTGATGAGGATAAGAAATAACTGCAGCCTACCAAGGGCCTTCAATTGCTGAAACCGAAAGGAAAAAAAATTCCAAAATCTATGAAAGGAAAACAAAAATCCATCTCCCCCTACACATCCATTGCAGAAGTGCGTAGAGTATATATTATAGCAGATGTATTGTTGTGCTCACTTTAAAATAAACTTCAGTGCATTTCTAATGGATGTGTATTTGTCTCTGAAGTGAAGAGAAAAATGTTTGACTCAGGAATTCATGCATTTTTCCTAGAGTAAGCAAATATGTAAATAAGAGGTATGTTTGAAGTACATTGTAGTTCGAAGTACCTCAATCTGTAGAGCCCCTTTAAGGAAGCTTGTTGGGTTGCTTTGTAAAAGTATTAAATAAATAACACTTCCATTTAGTGTACTGGTGACCTGGATAATAGATGTAAGCTTCTGCTTTGCTGTATCTGTTCTGATGCAGCTGCTGGCTCCTTGGAGGTATCTGTTTTCAGTGGAGCATTTTGCGTGCTCGGTGTCCATCAATTAAATAGAGGTCTCCACACAAAGCTTTACAAGACTAATGCTACTGTGCCTGGAACGTGTGGATTAAACAAAAGATTGGGGCAGTGTAAACATCCTCCTAGGGCTTATTGATGCTGTATTAAATTAAATGCTGATGGATGTATTCAGACTGTTCAGCTGCATCAAGAAAGGCTGTTTGTTTTAAACACTTAAGCATATAATCTCCTCTTGATGAGAACATGTAGTGCTATTAGTCTTAATGAGAATTATGTGCATACATTGGACAGGACGTATCCTGGCAAGATTAATGCCATAGGTTTGTATAAAATGTCTACAATCAATATAAACTCTTTTACTCTGCTATGAAAGCCTTTATCTCCATCTTAGATGCTGTGTATCAAGCACACTCATTCATCTGTCTGTATCAGGGCATGCCTACAAGCACTTGTTATTGCAAGACAAGCAAGGCAATGGCTTTACAACATGTCAGCGCCTCGGTGGTAACAGCCCAAGCTTGTGCTTGCATCTCCTGGCAGACACAAGCAAACCCTTCTCTGCCTTTCAAGCAAGCATAACCCCACATCACCCCACTCACCGTATGGTCCTAATCTTCACCACCTGCTGTCAGGGAAGCACTAGTATCCTTAGTTGAATGGTGGGAAATAAGGACTACGGGTTATAGCTAATCTCAAAGAAGCCTGAAGTAAAGCTGGAGGTTAAATCCAGACAGCCACAGCTACTTGACCAGTGTCCTACCCATCTTTCTACTGGAACACCACCAAGGACAGGTCCCAGGAAAGGACAGCAGGATTTTTCAATCTGGAGAAAAATGTGGGTACGAGGGTCCTAGGTAGTACAGAACAGATGTAGTAATTTCAACTTGAAAAATGCTAGTGATTCAGCCTTGCTGCTACTTCTTGCAATTTCACTCATTGCAAGCCATGCATTAGTCAAGGACTTACCAGCAACACTTGTAAACTTTAGGCTCATGTGTTTAAAAGTGCTCTGTAACAGAGTTCTGACTGTGTTGTAATGTGGCAAACAAAATGTATGCCATTTCAGTTGCATAATTCATCTGTTTAGTTGTTCATCCATTACAAGTATCCATATTCATTTAACAAATTGCAATCTGCATTTCAGAATAAACTGTATAGCTAAATGCCTTGGCATGCCAATTTAAATTCAGATCTTTGCTATAAATAAATAAGTCAAATATTAAGACATTAAAGGTTATCTAGACAATAATGCAGCTTCCTTACTAGCTAATCACTACAGATACATTTGGATGTTTACTCTGATTTTTCCTACTGGTCTCCTGATGGTCATTGGAAATTTGTATTATTTCTCTGTGCCTCTGGTTCCCCAAGTGGAGATAAAAAAAATGGTTCGTGCTCCTGGGCACTGATCTATGGATAGAAAATTCAACATCAGAACAAGTTATTAATAGCTTCTTTTCAGTGAATAAATGGGCCAAATGCAAGAAATATATTATTAACATGGTTTGTCATCCAACATTAAAACAGTATGTTTGAGATGGTACATTGCAGATCTAGATGATGTAATGACCAGCCCCTCCAAAAGATGTAAACAAATAAATTGTTTACTAAAACATATAGAAACTACCATTCCTCATTCATATATTGTAAAGTTGGTAGCAATATATTCTCATTTAAGCCTTCCAAATGCTTTCAGGTTGTTTTTTCCTGTCAGGTTGCATACAATAAATCTGAATTAGAAGTCTAGCCTTGCTTCAAAATTAGTGTGGTTTCAAAAAGATTTCTTCCTCCTTTTCTAGACGGTGACAAGGCTGATATTTCTGCCAGTATTTATCCAGACATAAACATCATTGCCGGAGCACTGAAGCTATACTTCAGAGACTTACCAATTCCTGTTATCACCTATGACACCTATTCCAAGTTCATAGAGGCAGCAAGTAAGTATTGCATAGTGATTTGTACCAATCTTTAATTACATTTCCCATCCACAATGTATATCGATAAGCAGCAGGAAGAGTAATCTGTGTGATTGCGCTGCCTTCCCTTTCCCTCTGGCTTACTCCAGCTTTCACTCCCCATGCAACCACAGATACCTCCTGTCTTGCATTCTCCTCTTCCTAATTCCTGCTGGGCAGAGAAATTATTCTTGCTTGTAAAGAGTGTGGCCAGGGGAAGCAGTTCCAATCCATGCACCAATCTCTTAAGAGCAGGCCATAGAGATTCTTAATCTTCTAGTATTTTGGGCTCCTGATGCCATTTGAATGAAAAGCCATGTAGCAAATATGACTGATTTAGTTCACAGCTAGGGAATCTATAATTCTCATGTAAAATATGTGTAAATCCTGCTCAGATTTTTAGAGAGATTGTCAAACAGTTTTAAATGAGTGGTGATACTCAGTATATGTAGGTATCACTGATACCTACATATTTAAATATGTTCAGAAATCTTGAAGTAATTCCATGTCACTTCAACCTCTAGCTAAACTTACATATTCAAGCATAGGTTCTAACGGCATATTCCCATCTGGTTTTGAAGACTAATGGAAGTAGTCTTATGTAAGATTTTAGTGAGAGAGTTCTGGGCAGAGTAATATTATGAAGCACTTAACAAAGCTCAGGTACTGTACCTAAACAAACCTGTAGATAGAGCTACAGACCATGGAGATAACTCCTGGGTGGTCTTTTTTGCTGATTTCTTTGTAAAGCCATTTTTTTTTGAGGATGTAGAACTTGCTCATAAGCTCCACGTTTATGAGTTTCATATTTATCCCTCCAAGCACAGCCAATGGCTTGTAAATGATTCCATAATAATAAGTTATCTTCCTGACTTATTGCTGTTTACACATGGAAGGCCCTATTAACATTAATCCTGTTTGGTGTTTTTACAGAACTCTCCAATCCTGATGAACGACTAGAAGCAATACATGAAGTGTTGATGTTACTCCCTGCTGCTCACTATGAGACACTTAGATACCTAATGATTCATCTCAAGAAGTGAGTTAATTGACATGCAGGATAATTCTTGAAGAACTTAACAATTTTCTGCTTTGAAAGAGAAATATTACAGAAAGTACCAATAAAGCTCCCATTAGGACACTGCCACTAAACCAGTAACATTACAGATAATCAGACAAGCTGTTTGTATAAGTACATCTAAGCTATGCACATATATAGCATAGGTCCTTTTGCTGGCATATTATTGCAAAACTTTGAAGAATTAGTTGAAAATTGTCACAGTTCTCTGAAGCAGATAATATCTGAAAAATACCGAATGGTAGGTACTTGAGAGATATGCTAGATGTGCTGCTGCTGTAAGGCACTTGAACATGCTTTGCTTCTGCCTCCCCTTACCTCCTGATTTGTCTTCTTGAACAATAACCCTATAAGGAAAGAACTGTCTCTTACGAGTTGTTTGCTCACATCAGAGTAAGCCAAGAATCAAGCAGGGCCTATTTTTATATGACTAGTAAAAGCAATACAGCCCCCAGTTATATCTCTTCTGGTTTTAAACACACTGCCTCATTTCCTTTTCAAAGCTTCTTTAGGCATACATAAGACACTCATAAGGGGCTTCATAAGGCAAACATAAAGCCTCACAAGGCATACAAAATTTTCTAAAGTGCCTAAATTTCATTTTTGAAAGTTACTTGGGAGTGTACTGCCAAGTTTTCCAAGTTTTCAGCTAGGTGTCTAGGAGAACTAAAGAGTGCTCCAAAGAGGGTGCCTCACTTCCACTGATTTCAAGCAAAACTGTATTTCAAAAGCATACTAACTCCACTTTGCTGCTTTGGGTATTTACATGCCTCAGGAAGTCTTCTTTCTACATATTTAAAAACTGAAGCTGAGTACAGACTGGCACAGTCATCTCAAAGCAGGCCTTCATTTATGGATATATTGCACGAGATATTCCTTGTCTTTGATTAAAGTTTGCTACTTGGAAAAAACAGAAAAGGGGATAAGGGAGGAATAAAGCTACCAACCTTTTTATACAGCAAAACCTTGATCTCTTCATAGTTGTCCCACTTCGTGCAACACGATTACAAACGTGGAGTATTTTCTGGGTTTGATCTTCACTATTCTGTACTATTAATGCCAACCAAAAAAGAAAAATACCTCAACTCACGTAAAATTGCATCAGAGAACTTGTATGAAGTGTATTTCATGCTCAGTCAGGTTCTCATTATGCAGAGACTTTTCCTCATTTTGAATCAGCTCAGGTCATTATATATATGAGTAATTTTTCTCTTTGATGAGACATTACCTGGGCATGTGAGAACTTCTTTGGACTCTGCAGAAATGAGACGTTTAAGTATCCACCCTTGTCAGCACATAGGCATGGACAACTCATGATGAACCATATTGGCTGTGGGCAAGTGAGCTGCACACAGAATCAGTACTTTCACATCCCGGCAGCAAATTTTTAATACACATGTATTGACTTGCCTTCTTTCTTCTCCCGAATGGCAGTCCAGGCTTTGGATCAGCTGTTGAGCTGAACTACTGATGAGACAAAAATAGTCCAAAGAGCTGATTAAGCTTTCTCTCTCGAATACCTGCAAGTCATGCAATGAATTTCATCTTCTTTCCCATATCATAGCTTTTGGCATCTGCATGGAAATCACCCATGTCAGTTCCTATGGAGAATCTATTGGAGAGATCTGAGTGTGAAAGAGGAAAGAATCCTTTAGGTTCAAACTATGCTGTTCTGTAGATCAAACACAGAGTTCCAACTTCAGCTCTCTAGGAGTCTTCCTCCATGGACAAAACATGCACTAGTATAAGGGAGTCTATGTAAAGACTGCAGGATCACGGCCTCTGTACCACCACTGCTTCTCAACAGAAAAAAAACTACACTGAGTTGTTCTTAAAAGTACAGGAAAATCCAGCAGAGGCCAACATCAGCAACAAAAAATGAGTTTGTCAGTCAATTCGTTGTTTTCTTCAGTTACCTTTTTGATAACTTTTTGCTCAAAATTGGAGGAAATGCAATAGCATGAGCAGTCCCCCCTGTGGTGAAATACGTACAACTCCTTCGTGCTGATGTTGCAATGAAGCTGTGAGTCTTTGTGTTTTTTCACCCCTGGCTGGCAGCGTACATGCACAGAGAGAAAGCAGTGCTAAACATACACTTGCACAGAGGTGGTTTGGGCTATACAGCCTGGGTGTGTCTTTGCTCCTTGCAAAGGACAGCTAGTATATCTGTGCTAGATGGTGATGTATCTGTGAGTAGGGGCACTAATGGACTTCTGTCCTGAAAGCAAAGAGGAACAGCATTTTTCTGTGACAGAGCCATTCTTGGCAGAGAGACAATAACAGAAGCAAAACTGAGTCATATAAGTACCTCACAAACAAGGGAAGACCAAACTACTGGTTTCAGCCACTTCATACTCCCTTGATAGCATGAATGAATCCACTCACAATGCCCAGCTGGGAATTGCCATGCTAGGGAAGGTCTCAGCTGTTGCCAGGAGACCTGTCTCCAAAACCAGATGCGCTCCACTCCAGCAGAGGATTTGTATGAAGGAGATGTGAAACTTCATCCATGCTGTACTTGTCACAGCAAATGTCTGGTCCATGAGGGACCGTGACCCGTCAAGGGACTGTGGCTGTCCTACACTGCAGTGCATGGGCACTCTCAGGACTGAACTCAATATGCCACTCAGACAGGATGACACTTGTGTGATCCAGCTCTATTACCTGGAGGGAAGCCTTGAGCACACCTTGTGTTTTCCAGCAGGTTTGACTGATTTTCCCGTCAGGGCTGACTTCTACACAGCTTGGCCAATCCTTGGTGGTCTTTGCTCCAGCCACAAAGAGTCTATCTCTTCTTGTATTTACATTATACGACCTATGTCAGTAAACAAAAGAGCCTGGGCTCCTTCCTAGAAGTGCCTCTGTTCTCTGTCGAGAACAGATGGCATTTACAGCAACCTGATTTTAGCAAGCCAATTCTCCAGGCTGCTCCAGGATTCAGCCTGCTCCTGAAGTATAACAACTAATCGGAATCACTGAGCTGTTGGTTGGCCTGAGGCAGACAACGAGTCAGCTATGTGTGAAAGAGTGGGTTTCTGCAGACTAGAAGCATGTCTGGAAACATCGGTAGTCTAAAGAAAATCCAGATTTGCGTTTGTGGAGCACACCCCCACTGCCAGAGTGATGCACACCAAGCACAGTGTGCCAGAGAACTGTAGTTACTGTAGCATAGAGAACTGTTCCATACATCATCATTTAAATCATGATTATGCTTTTAAAAAAGCAATTGCCACTAATTCTTATACCCTAACAGATAGTCACGTGGAAAAATCACTTAAGGATCACATGAGAGTTGTTTAAAGACACTAGAAATCACAGCCCCACCATAGCTGCACTGTATTTGTTGTGGAAGCAGTTACTATGTTGAGTGAAAGTAAAAATTGTTACTGAAAAATGTCGTTATCTACCAATGTTTGATGTGAAGCAAGACTACAGATAAAGCAACCAATTACTTTTTTTTTTTCTATTTTAGGGTTACCTTGCATGAAAAGGAGAATTTTATGAATGCTGAAAACCTGGGAATAGTGTTTGGACCTACTTTAATGAGACCTCCAGAGGACAGTACCCTTGCTACACTGAATGACATGCGGTACCAGAAGTTAATTGTGCAGATTTTAATAGAAAATGAAGATGTTCTCTTTTAGACAGAGAGGCGTATCTTCAAAGCCATTGTTTTTTAAATAATTAGTTTGAAGGAAAAACAATATTTCTTTAATTTTTTTTTTAAACAGAAAGGAAGAGTTCCTTGACTGCACTTCAATTTCTGCAAAGTTGCAGATGGATGCCAAAATGTTTAGGGAAAGCATATGTCTCATAGACATACGCCTCTTTGTAGAAGAGAAAAAGAAGGTCAGAAAAAATCCTCTTACCTTGTATCTTTTGCCTTGCCTCAGATGTATATTTGTTTTGAGAAGTTTCAAACAATTTTATTCTTAACTTATTAAGAAACACAAAACGTATTTTAATATGGCTAGAGAAGCAAAAAGGTACTTAATCAGTGTTACTTGTATACGCCTATACATTTCCTTCTTCATGAGACATAATTATATATGTCAATTGTGAAACAGAACATATATTATAAAGATATTTTTACTTTACCTGGCTGAAAGAATGGCATTTTATTTTAGCAAACTATAAATCAATGCGGTGCATTGATTATTTTCCACGTAATTCTTTCCTGCATTTTTGCTATGATATATTGAAAACAATTGCCACTAATGCAGTATTATCCTGACATACCTCTTTCATTGCAAGTGTTTTAAAGGAGAATAATTTTCTTGTGCATATTTCAGCTTTCCTTAGGTTTCTTTGCATTTAGGCACTAGCATCCTAAGATTGTACACTTTTAGCCATTTGCCATTTCCGAAAACATAGTATTTTCTCTTTTTTGTTGGTTTTTTCTCCCATGTAAGATATGGTCTTGAGAATTTTTCAAAAGTCCTGGTGGTAGTATCAGTTTCACATGCCAGATTTTTCTTAGATCACAGAAGTTAAGTGATGCTGGGACACTGGATATTTTCTGGCCTTGTTGAAAAGTCAGCACTTTTTTGGGTGAATGATGAAGGATTTGGTTTTTCTGTAAAAATTGAGTTATGTTTTGTCACGTTTCTGTATTTATAAGTGTACAGTAAATCTGCTAAAAATGTAGGTATTTATCTTGAATGTGTTTCCTGATGGTTTGTTTAAAAAAAAAAAAAAAGAAAAAAGAAAGAATGTGTAGGACATGTGGGAGCTGGTAAATTTAATTATTACCAAATTTTAATATTTTTCTCCCCTCACAAACATTGACCTACAGAGTTCATAGTCTAACTGCAACTTATTCCTAATGTTAACTGTTTCTCAGCATGAGATGTTTCTGCAAGCATAGAAAATCAACATACTTTACTACCAAACTCAGTTTTCAATACAAAAAATATTCTAATACTCCCTCATCCTGATCATTTGTATCATATGCTTGGTAACTCAGTGATGCAGTTTCCTGAATTATTTCAGGGAGCACATTTCTATTCAAACTGAAAACTATCTGTAACTATGATAATGAAGGGAGGTAGAGGGTATGACTGTAAATTTGTTGTCTTCTAGAGAAATAATTAAGGGCTAGATAGATTAATCCAGGTTGCAGAACAAATGCTAAATAGTCTGAGTTCCAAATACTTCCATAGATCCTCCTGTCTTGTACAGGACTATTTGTTGTAGGTTATGTATTACTTAATACTGTCATAAAAATGATCTGGAAATGGTTTTATTTTGTGAAGTGAAATATGCTTTGTAATTTATGATAGTGTAAATGGAAGGAAAAATCCCATTAAATGTGTTAAAAGAGTTCTGGTGTCTGTCACTGACTACATGGCAAGCTGCCAAGTGAAAATCAATCGCTAATTATCATCCTGACATTGCTGGAAACTTTCCTACTCAAAAATTTAGAACAGTTTTACTGAGTGTCAGCAGTTTCAGGTTGGCACTTGGATGCCCATACCACAGCCAAGCCCATGCAAACATTTATTTTCGGAGAACACCCTGAACCACCGCTGTGCAAAACTTCAAGGAAGCAATGAATCACAATATCAATCCAATCAGTATCCAAGAATCGGTACCATCAAAGCACTTTTCCACTCTCTTGAACACAGACATTTGACTAACAACGATTTTCTTTTTTTTTTGTTTATGATCAGTAATGAGTTATTTTTTTAAGGCAGCACACTGGTAGCTTTAGCATGTGTCACTGTCTAGAGTCTTCAACACATGTCCCATCTTAAGGATCTGATGACAGTACAAGGCAGTGTGCTTAGAAAGACCCATGCTTAGTGCCTGGAGAGCAGGAGTTTCTGATCTGTTGGACAGAGGGATGGGTATGATTCTGCATCTTAAAACACAAATATCTAGTGAATTGTCCAGGTTTCACTTGGCTAACTGATCACCTGACATCCAGCGTCCTCAGGGGCATATTGAGCATGGAGGTAAAAGGCCCCTGTCCCCTCCACACCTCATTAGTGCCACCTGGTGCTGTGCCTGCTTCATCTCTTCTGTCAGACTTAAGGTGGCCATCACTGCTGCACCTGGGGCTGAGCTGCACCGCTGAGATGGGATCATTGCTGTTCCAGATTCACCATTCGAGGAAGTAAAAACACAGCAGACTTTCCTCTGCAAAACTGACTGCTAAGGCAGTAGAAAAATTCGTATTTACCTTTAATGGAAACCAATATTCTAATACACAGAAAAAAAAATGGGTTTGAGCAGATTACACCAAATCCTTCCCTTCGCTTCAAAGGATTAGACAAGAGCACGATGGCTTATCTCACATGAGGCACTACTAGAGAGTAGTAAGACTCATTTGGAAGATGCTTCATGAGGCTATGTTTGAGCTGATGTAACTTCCCTGCTGGGTCATTTCATCTTGAGTGGAACACAGTTCTGCACCTCTGGAAGCAGGTGAGATACCAGTGTCTGCCTGCAGCCAGGTGTTCAGCAGAAACCTTGTTCCGCTCCAGCTGTTGGAGAAGGCCTTTGATGAAGCAGCAGTCCCCTCCTGCAGCCATCCACTCCCCATTCCCATATGCCATTCCGCTAGCCCCATCTTCTGGTGTAATGGGTGCCACACTGTACCCCCTCACAGCTGCTGGGGTGAGACAACTTGCCTTCCATAAACCACCCACAATCAGTGAAACGTTAAATCAAGTCATGGTAATGGATTGTAAGGTGATAGCTTTCCAAAGTGCTGTGGAACAGTTACTGAGGAAGGAGAAGAACTTACAGGAAAAAAAAGAGAAACAAAGTGTATATAGAAGACTTTTTTTTTTAAAAAATGAAGTTACAGAGACAGAGCTTTGTGCTCAACTATCCTCTCAGTTTAAGCTACAGAATGGGTCGAACAGAGCACAAAGCAGGGTGAATTGGTACCACATCCATTTTATTTCTAAAGAAGAGGTAAGACTACACTTTTCTCCACACTTAGCATTCTCAAAGCTCACACAACATTTGAGCTTAATTGATGGAGACAGTGCTGCAGGGGCACTGGGCCTAAGACTCTGGGAAGGAAGGTATCAGGTTTGGGATCTCTTTTGAAATAAGGTTTTTGAAAGGTCTAAGCTGTGTATTACTGTCAAATTCAGTACACAGAGGGAGGAGCGATGGCAGGTGTGATATTAGGCTAAACTCTTGTCTTAGTGAGATCTTGGAGAGGTGCCAGGAATGGCTGGGGTAATAATAGCTGGGCTTGAACCACAGAATCACAGAATCATAGAGTAGTTTGGGTTGGAAGATTATCTATTCCAACCTCCCTACAATGATGAGGGACATCTTCAACTAGGTCAGGTTGCTCAGAGCCCTGTCCAACCTGACCTGGAACATTTCCAGGGATGGGGAGGCTTAAATCCCATTGTGAAGAGGCAAAAGTGAACATAGGTACTGAGAGTGGTTTGCAGAGCACATGGAGCAACTGTGTCATTTATGATAAGCTCAAACATTGCACAGGACACATCTGTGCAAATGATACACTTTGAAATGATTAACTGTGTTTGCACAAGGCCCTGCCCAGACTCACATGTCTGGAGGGACAGCATTTTCCTAACCCAGCTAGGCTGCTGCTCTCTTCCCCTTCTTCCCACATGGAGATGTAGACAGTGACGACCTCTTCAGCTGCTGCCAGTATCATGCTCCCTCACAGAGAATACTGATCAGAGCCTGATCAGTGTTGGGCCTAGTTTTGTTTAATATCTTTATCGATGATTTAGATGAGGGGATTGAGTGTACCATTAACAAATTTGCAGATGACACTAAGTTGGGAGGGAGTGTTGACGTGCTGGAAGGCAGGAGGGCTCTGGAGAGGGACCTGGACAGGCTGGAGAGTTGGGCTGATTCCAACGGGATAAGGTTCAACAAGGTCAAGAGCCGGGTCCTGCACTTTGGCCACAACAACCCCCTGGAGCGCTACAGGCTGGGGACAGTGGCTGGAGAGTAGCCAGGCACAAAGAGACCTGGGAGTTTGGATTGACAGGAAGCTGAACATGAGCCAGCAGTATGCCCAGGTGGCCAAGAAGGCCAATGGTATCCTGGCCTGTATCAGGAACAGTGTGGCCAGCAGGTCCAGGGAAGTGATTCTTCCCCTGTACTCAGCGCTGGTGAGGCCACACCTGGAGTGCTGTGTCCAGTTCTGGGCCACTCAGTTCAGGAAGGATATTGAGCTGCTAGAGCAGGTCCAGAGAAGAGCAACGAGGTTGGTGAAGGGACTCGAGCACAAGTGCTATGAGGAGAGGCTGAGGGAGCTGGGGTTGTTTAGCTTGGAGAAGAGGAGGCTCAGGGGAAACCTCATCACTCTCTACAACTCCCTGAAAGGAGGTTGTAGCCAGGTGGGGGTTGGTCTCTTCTCCCAGGCAGCTATCAGTAAGACAAGAGGGCATGGTCTTAAGCTCTGCCAGAGGAGGCTTAGACTAGATATTAGGAAGAAATTCTTCACAGAGAGGGTATTAAGGCATTGGAATGGGCTGCCCAGGGAAGTGGTGGATTCTCCGTCCCTGGAGGTTTTTAAGACGAGACTGGATGTGGCACTTAGTGCCATGGTCTAGGAACCACGGTGGTAGTGGATCAAGGGTTGGACTTGATGATCTCAGAGGTCTTTTCCAACCCGGCTGATTCTATGATTCTATGAAGAGGCTGGAGAGGGCAGAAAAAGAGATGGGGCTGGGAGGAAGGGTCCACAAGTGGGCACTTCTCTAGCTGTTCAAGGTCCTCAAACTGGCAGTAGCTGGAAAGACTATGACATTTTGCCTCAATGCTGCACTCTCCCCAAACCTTGCTCAAAGGCACAAGCTGCAGGAGCCTGTCTGGACACCTTCTTATTTCTTTATTGACTAGTAGAGAGTCAAAGTCTGCAGTGAAGGGAGGAAGAAGATTCCAGTGCCAACAGACCCCCTGGCCATACCAGGGACCAAAACCAGGAAAACTCAGAGTAGGAAGGTAACTCACAAACGCACAAGAATGCCATCTAACTGGATCTTCAAAGCAGAATTATATTGCTATGTCCCCTACAGCTATCTAAAGGGAATGGAGAGGCTCTAGGGCTCATGGAGATAAGAGTGAGAGCATAAATACCCCTCATATTCTTTAGCTGTAGAGATTAATTCCTTGATTAAAGATAATGGTTCAGACTCAGAAATCTGACCCTTAGGGAACTATGATTATTGCTGAATGCTCTAGGTCTTGCAGATTCAGGACATCAGTGGGGGCCATACTTTACATTATCTTTCTCTGAAGGCATGGTATTCTGGATATAATTATGCTGATGCTACAGCTAGAGCCAGGACTGGAAGTTCAAAGCCTGAAGGACATAGATTATTGCAGGATGTTGTAAGAACTGCAGTTAGGAAGGTGGCTTGTGTCAGTCAGAGGAAGTGTTTTGTAAGCTACAGTAGAAGTGAACAGCTTATTATAAGTAGAGAAACTGTCAGGGTTCAGTTTGCAGTGGACCTAGGGATGGCATAAACCAAGCTTGCCATTGGAAGCTGCCTTCATTTCAGGGCTCTGCAGGGCCTGACAAAGCAGAGGAGTCAAAGTATTCTCTTTTCTTGAAGTGTGAGCCATTTGTTACCACTAAAATGAAGGCTAGAATGAGGAGTAGGGTTAGCCATATGGTTTGGAACTGTAGATCTTGAAGAACATGAATTGCTGCCAGCCATATTTGAAGATACTTTACTTTCTGTTCTACTATAGGGCACGTATGGGTTCCATATTATTCACCACATGCTGCTGCCCAAGAACTTTAGGAGTCTGGAGTCCATAGGTATTCATAATAAGGTAACACTTAGGGCTGAGTTAGGAATCCAAATGTCGAGGAACCGGTACTGTTACTGCTTGCTGCACAGCCCTCAGTATTAGGAATAGGGAGGATGTCAATAAGAGACTGTTATTCATGGTAGGGTTTTTTAATATACATGAGTCTCAGAGTTGCAATTGAAGTAGGAATTAGGGACAGACTTTGGAAATCCAAAGCCTGAACAAGTGAGTTGTTACTGATGTTGCAAAAACTGGAGTTGTGTCAACCAACTCTGTCTTTCTATTGACTGTTTGGATTTTCTCGTTAAGAATAGGGATATTGGATGAACAGATTTTTTTGCAATGCCTGCAGAGCATTGCAAAGGCTACTGGTGCCAAGAGTCACAAATATCTGTATTTTTATGTTCTGACATAGGAACAGGACCTTGGTTTTATCTCCAGGTACTCAGCTGATTCAAGCATGGTGTTAATAATGACAAGGCTGTGGGTTCAATTCTGTATGGGCCATTCATTTAACAGCTGGACTTGATGATCCTTGTGGTCCCTTCCAGCTCAGAATATTGTGTGATTCCACGATTCTGTGAAGACAAGTTTTAGAGTTTGGGATTCAAAGAATCAGACTGAGTTTGCTGCTGGATATACTAACGTAAGGAAAGGACTGGTGTCAGAGGTCTATACTCTTCTGTTTGCTTCTGTTGTGGGAACTAATTCATGGGATAAAAGGAAGGGCTGGCAGCTGGCTGGGAACTAAAAGTTTGAGGAGCTGTGTTTACAGTCTGTCTTGATAAAGTTTTGGGCCTTCCTTACAGTTATGGAGTTTTTAGGTAAAGTTTCAGAATCTGTTGTGTTCTGAGACAGATTTATTCATGCAGCTGAACTTCCCACTGAATGAGGATGAGCACTAGCACTACAGGAATGCAATGTCTTGCATTCCACTACAGGACTAGTTTCCTTCATAGATCTACTGTTAGGGCCCATGTAAGTAAGGATATTGCCTGCACTAGTGATGGAGGTAAGATCTGAAAATTTAAGACTACATCTCTGTCAGTCAGTAACACGGAGTCAAGGCAGCCTTGCCCTGCCCATGTTACATTGTACTTAACTGAGGTCCTCTCAGAGGCCCACCTGTGACCTTTGGGAGTAATTATTTTTTTCCTAGAGGCACTGATTCTGCAGGGGTTGTGTTTCAGCCCATCCAACTGGTGTTTTCATACTCAGAGGCTGAGATGGGGCAATGCATGACTGCTATATGAGGAGTGGTTGTGTACTGAAGTGTTTGAGAGTGCAAAGCCTGTTGCAATAAAGCTGGACAACTATGGAGAAGAACAAACTGGTGTAGTTTCATCCATTCTGCCTAAGGGAAATAATCCTTTGCCTTCGCTGCCTTGAAACCATGTCTGACCAGTGAACATGCACTGACAGCGGCCAAAATTCAAAATTGTGCCAGTGAGTCATCACTAATAGGCTAAATTCACCAAGTGCAGGGTTCAAACTTATGTCCTGGCTTAGTTGGTTTTGGGGTTTTTTTGGCAGGCCAGACATAGCCTGGGAATGGATACTGCAGTTTGACAGTCTTGAGCAGCAGCCTGGTATCAACAGGAAAAATGTTCTTCTCCATTATAAAATGGTTGGAGTCCTTCCTGTGGTTATTAAAGTAAAAGCTAAGATTTGAGATGCTGCTACTACTTGAAAATCTAAATCTAGAAGAACTGATGTTACTGATGGCTTCTTCTGAGTAGACAGCCTGATGCAGATGGGAACCAATTCTTTGTTTGGTCTTTTCCTGTACAGAGAGGTCCCTTGGTTTAAACTGACATGACATTTAGGCTCTGAGCTCTAAGAGTTCCAAGATCTCCTGAATGCTAGAGGGCCAACTTGTGGCAGCAGGTAGCAGTGTTGCAATTTTCTATGAGCCAATTGCTTAGTTTTATGTCAGGGCAGGGTTAAGAGTTTAAGAATTGAATCTTGAAGAGCCAAACGTTGAATATTGCTGGGAATATGGACCTAAGCAGAGGTTTGTTCCTTATAGGTGCCAGTGCAATATGCTCTTTTCTATACTTGGCTTGAACTTGTCCTTGACATTTGAGAAGCCCAAGTTTCAAACACCCAGTGTATTAGCTGGGTGGTCTGGGGTTTGAGGGTAAATAAGTGATCTGAGAGCAATATTCAGTAGCACACTTGATGCTTCTGAGGGCACCACTGGGGTTCCTTGGTATAATTATAACTGCATTTAGTATCAGAGTTTTGGAAACCAAAAGGTTCCACGGTGTTGGGAAGGCTGATGCCTGAAGTGGACAGTGCCTCTCTTCTCCTGCCAGTAGAGAAGGGTCCCCTCAACACAGTTAGGTAAGAGTGTGGTTTGGCAATCTAATTCCAGAGCCCAGTTTCAACTAGAGCACAGTAGGGTCTGCAAAGTTTGGAAAAAGGACAGTGGGACTGCAACAAGCACTATTTTTTTTCTTTCACTTCAGTAATAATTAGGGGTTGTAAGTAAGATTAGTTTGAGAGCTGGCATTAAAGTTAGTCTTTGAGAATCTAAATCTTGAAAATACCAGGGTATTTCTGAATGGTCCAATTGTACACAAAAGAATCATGTTACAATATGTAGGAAAGGCCCTACAGTTTTATTTTGCAGTGTACTGGGGCATCTTCCAGAATCCTGGACATCCATCCTATCTGGGTCTACAAAACCCTACTACTTTTTATCCCAGCCTCCTGCAAAGACAGGACAGAATTATTAAATAAATATACTGTCTAACTTCCATGCATTGAAAGAGGCAATAGGGTATTTTTCTTTTCCTTTTAAATCAATGTTGTAAATATAAGCATACTGAAGGAATGCAACAAGTACTGTTGCAGCAAGAAAGGGAGAGCGCATACATTTTCACTTTCAGAATTGTTTTTATATAAACATGAACCTTAGTGACAATCTTGTGGAACAGCATGTTGTGGCTTTCAAAAGCAGAGCAGGTTTTGCTGTCCTCCTGCACCACCACATACACATACAGGCAGCACCCTCCCACTCACACATCTCTTACAAAGCTTTCCAACCTGCCTCTCTCTTTTCAGTAGAACCTGCTTTCAGCACAGTGTCAAAAAGGGCAAAACTCTCCCTTTGGATGATTCTTTGAAATGGGTTTAACTGAAAAAAACACACTGATTTGAAGTAAGTTTGGCATTTTGTGAGCCCTTTTGTGAAAAGGGCTTTTACAAATAAAAACTATCTTTATTTCAACATAAATTCCCTTTTTCCCAGGCACTTCCCTGGGACACAAGATGAGCAGACATGCCAGTGTTCTCTTTCTCTACAAGTGAGTAGCAAAGCAGTAAGTCATATTCACGTGGAGAAACTTGACTCTATGGTCTGTTGCTGTCCTTGGCCCAAAAAAGCCTGATGCCCTGGTGCTATGCATCTCAGAAAATGTTAGTTGCTTACTTGTTAGGAGGGAATGTAAAGGCCATATTTTGTTACTGTTTTATTCCATAGGAGAAAGGTTTTGCTGCTGATAGTAGTTAGTATGATAGACAGTTTGGAGTGCTTCAAGTGTGTGCATATATGCTTTCCTATCCAAAAGCCTTTGGATTTGTAGATCCTAATCTACAGAGAAAAGTGCATGCCCTAGGCTCCTCTCCCTCAGTAACCTGCATTGACCAATTTCCATACTTATCTTTATGGGCTTTTCAGGGAAGCTTCAAGTAGTAGAAGTTGATCTGCAAGAGAAGATGAGGCTGAATATGATGCTTTCATGAACTCCACACCATCACAGTCAACTTCGAGTAACCGTGTAGCCGATGGGAAGAGTACTATGGATCAAATGCATATTACATGGTATAGTTCTCCAAAGAACAAATCACTACTTTTAACACATGGCGTGGCACAAGCAAATCTTTTTTCTCCTTTCTGGATGAATAAAAACAGGTAAAGCTGTATGGCCATATATCCATTATCACAAAGAAATTCAGAGTCCCGATACTAAACCAGTTCAAATACAAATATCAGACTGCACGGTCTGACCTGCAGCTCCGTTCATTTTTTAAAAATGGGCAGTTAAACACAATTCTATTTTCTTCAAGGCTACCCACCCACGCACATCCATCACGTGCACAAACAAAAAGTAGTGATATTTTGTTTCAGCCATGCACACTGGCAACACCGCGGCCGTCCACGCTCGGCAGCCCTGGATTTCATTACGCGCTCACGGTGCTGCCTCACCTGCGCTGAGGGGTCCACCTCCTTCTCCTTTTCCTCTTCTCCCCTGTCTCTCCACTCCGGCAGGGTACACCGACCTTTCCCCGCCCTACGGAGCCGAGCCGGGCTCCTCCTCGGCGGCCGCTCCCCGCCCCGCACGGCGGGAGCCGGGCAGGTGAGCGGGAGCCGCCCCCCGCCCCGCCCACGGGGTCGAGCCGCGGGGCCGGCCGGCACCTGCCGCCGCACCGCACTGTGTACCGCTTCGCTCCTTCCCTCCTACCCTGCTGCGGCGGCGGTGGAGGCGGCTGCGCTTCCCCGTAGGGCAGGAGAGCGCTCCCGCAGCGGCGGGCGGGCGCCGCAGGTCAGTGTCACCTCCCGCACCTGCTGCGCCGGCAGCCGGCGGGGCGGCGGGAGGACGGAGGAAGGGAGGGAGCGGCGCCTCATCGCAGGAGCCTCAGGACGCGCCGGGCTCCCGGCCCCGTCCCGCGGGGCGGCAGCAGCCCCAAGGTACCGGACTTTGGGTCAACTTCTGGGGACGGGGTTGGCGAGTCCAGGCAGCGGGTCTGGCCGCTCGGCTCCCGTCGCTCTGCCGGCTGCGCACGGGGGGGGCGGTGCTCCGGAGCCACTCTCCGGGGCGCAGAACGCTCACTCCGCGCCCGCCCCGCTGCCCCCGCAGGTCCCGTCCGTCCCTCCCCGCGGGGCCGCTCCCGGGGTGCCGGGCGGGCAGCGCTGCTGGAGAAGAGGGGTCCCGGCGCCGCCCGAGCTGGGTGGCAGTGCCCGGCTGCCAACCCGCCCTCGCCTGCTTCCTCCCCGCAGGAGCCCGAGATGGCGGACAGCGCCGCGGCCACCGCCGCTCCCCGCGCCGCCGTGAAGGGCGGCTCGGCGGCGCCCTGGTGGAAATCGCTGACCGGCAAGAAGAAGCACAAGGAAGCGGCGGCAGCCCCGCCGCCCCCCGCCGCCAGCGAGACCTCCGCCGACCCCCCCAGCCCCGACGGCCGGGAGGAGCAGCCTCCCCCCTTTGGCAGCGGCGACGCCGCGGGGACGGGCGGCGGGAGCCGGCGGAGCCTCCGGGTGTCCCACTCGGGCCGCTTCAAGGAGCGGCGGAAGGTGCGCACCTCGCTGCTCGGCGACGGCCCCGAGGTCTTCGACGGCGGCGGCGCCCCAGGCCATGCCGCCCAAGGGGACGAGTAGCCCAGCAGGACCTTGCCGAGGAGCTGCCACTGGACGGGTGGCCGGAGGACTGGCAGGACAGGTAGCGGGAGTCAGTGACTGCCCCACAGCTGGGCATGGTCCCATGAGCGACATGGGGGCGTGTGGCCGCGGCCTCCCCAACCCCGACGAGACGCTGCGGGGAATCCGGCGTCTCCGCCAGATGAGGGAATCGTGTGCTGTGTTACATGAACACCGCCGAGACCAAACCCCTAGATGATGGGACGATGTGATTGTCTTAAAAAAAAATAACACAAATAAATACCCCACTCCCTCTACTGTGGTGAGCGGACTCAAGGTGCTATCTCAGGGCCGACACTGGGGGTTTCTGAACCTTCCCCCAGCCCTTGTCAGGAGCCAACAAGGCCTGACTTCTCAGGCCTATGACCCAGCTCCTTTTGGCTCTCAAGCCGAGGAGGTGCTTTGTTGCTTTCATCTCACACACTGTCTTATCGAAGGAAGGGGGAAACAAAGTGCTCTTATCTAGTTTCAGGGCCAAGGACCTCCAGCAGTGCTGTAAGTGCTCCTGCCCTGTGCTAGCTGGCTCGCTGTGAACCCATCCTCCTTCCCCTGTGGGGGTCAAAAGAGAGGTGTTGCGAAGGGCCGGCTCCTGAATTCGCCCATGCCCCACATCACATCGCATTTAAATATGCAAAAGGCAGGACCATGCTGGTTTTCTCCCTTTTCTTACTGTGTAATGATAAGCACGTTTTTCACAGGCTGGTCTCTCATAGTTCTGTTACAGAGGGAGGCCTGTGTTGTGTAGGAATTTGCACTATTTACCCAGGGGATACATGATTTTTGCATAATTGGTGATAACTGGCATAATGAAGTTCCAATGAAGAAATTGTGTAATAAAATGTAAACACTGTTTTGGGAGATGAGACCAGCCCTGGAGAGCACAAGCAGGGTTGTACTCCTAATGTGGAATAGGCTTGGGCACCGCTGAAAATGTTCTTTGCTATTACCATCTCCAAGGCTTGTGAAGTAAGGTTGTGTCCCAGGATTTCTTCTGATAGCAAGATAATGTGCTTTAACTCAAGCAGCTCCCTCTAACAGCTCCTATATTTTTGGACAAATATAAGCCAGATTTGTACTGGTGGTGTGCCTTACAGAGCAAATGCAGCTAAAAGTTCTTAGCAATTTCCCATTTCTTGATAGTAGGTGATGTAGCAACAGCTGATTTATTTATTTTAAATGCATTCACAATATACTTTATATTGTTAAAATGGTTTTAGACATTTTCTGAATGTGAGATATTACATAGTGGTAGGGACTGAAAATTATTTCCTAGCAGTCAGATATTACACAGTTATGATTTTGTTTGGTTGTAACTAATCATATAAGGTCAATTAAAAATAAAAAGAGACTGGAAAGGAAACAAGAGCTGAGATCCAAGTGAATATATGGATTAAACCAGTCACTGACAATCACTGAAATGGTACACTAGATGCTGGGCAAGTGCCCCGTGGTTCGATGTGTGTAATAATACTTCGAAAGCTCCTGTGCAATAAACTCAGACAACATAGCTGCAGAAGTGCTCACTGGTGCTTCACTCAGCTAGTCCTTCAAACTCTGGAACTCAAGGATGAAGGGACTGTAGCATCAAATCTATTTCCATAAAAGCTTTTTTCCCACCCAATGTTTAGCTGTATGCTTTTTTTTATTTCATGTAGTAAAACTACAAGGTGCTGGGTTTGGACTGCCTTTTTATGTTGCTGACTACGTGCTGACCAAGCAAAGAGCTGGGGGGTTGTGGGGCAAGCTCTGAAAAGTTTCTCCTCAAAGATGCTTTTCTTAAGTGAGGCCTCTTCAGTCAAGGGGCATCTGAAATCCTTCTCTAGAGAAGAAGCAATTGGAGCAAACCTAGCCTTGGAAAAAGGGTGTGAGAGAGAAGGAGGAAAGTTTAAAAGCTGGGAGTGGAGAGAGAGATGAACTGTATTTCAGCTCCAGTTAGCCTGGAGTGGGGGGAAAGGAGGCAGAAAGGGGCGGCTTTTCTGCCAGAGTTGTCATACTACCTTTAGAAGGCAACACGTTCATGTTTATTACAGGCTAAAATAGTTGGTCTGTATATATGTATTCTAGGGTCCAAAGAAACTTTTTTCTATTTGTATGTCCAAAGTGGAAGAACGAGTAAGCAGATACTGCAGTGATGCGTTTCTTAACTCCTACGTCTGGTTTAGTCTGAGTTCTGTGAGGGTCAGATCCTCAGAACTATCCAGAGGCTGGAGAATGAATGCAGACTAGTGTTTTATACATCTCATGTGGATGCTTTTCTGCATTTTGAATCCTTACACTGTTGTGAAAATACAGTTCCCTCCTCTCTTCTTTACCTCAAAGCTGACTTGTTCTGCAGTGAACCTCCATTTGCTCTTTGGAAACATCTCAGGTTTATTAGTTGCAAGTCTTTACCTGGACACAAGAAATCTCCAATTTGGGTTTTATTTGAGAAGTCTGGTATGCTATTCAGGTGGCTGCTGCTAAGATTCAATATCAATGCTGGTTAATATGTGACTAAATATTAGCCATGTCTTAATCTATGTGTACGGTACTTTCAGCTTGGAAATTTAGTCAGAATACAAAGTCAATAAATGCACATAAAATGCCTCACAGCCCTCCTCCATCTTTATCCTGACCTTGAGCTGTGGGAAGGAGGCGTAATTCTATCTTCCTGCTCAGTCAAATCCTTGCTTCAATGAATTCGATAGCAGCCACTGAAAAACTAGATCCATGAGAAAACAGGGTGACTGCCTCGTCTCACTTTCCCCACCCTCTGCGCACGGGCCACACAGCAATATCTTCAGGTTAGTGCTGACCTGTGTACCATGGTGAGGAGGGAGAAGTCCTGTGGCCCTGACCAACCTGTAGCACAGAAATGGTCCTCTTGTTTCTCTGCCTGAGCATCAGATAAAGCTTAAGTAATCTATACGCATGTAAATGAATTAAGCTGGTACAGAAAAAAACCAGCATTTTATGGAGCACCTGAATGTTTTTTTTAATCCTTGGAGAAAGTTCAGCCTTTCTTATGTATTGGAGAATGCTTGCTCTGTTACAAGGATAGAGTATTTCTGTGCAAGGGTAGTGGATTCTGTGCATTCTTAGTATAGGTAATTTTCTCATCTCCTTTCTGATCATGCATCAGAAATTAAGTTTAGAAAATCGGGTGACTGAGAAAGTACTTGCTGTTTATTTTTAAAAGCAAACAGTGACATATTGACAAAATAAATGGAAATAAGCAGATGAGGTGAACGACAGCTGAGTCAGTTGTAGTGAAATTTTCTTAATATTATCCCAGATACTAAGTATGCAGATTTGAGGCAAAAAAATAAATATTTAGCAAATAGAGTGAACTTTTCAAATAAACTTGCAAAGTATATGCTTGTTTATTCCTGCTTTTGCCAAAACTAAAAATAAATCTTGGAGTACTTGCCTGGTGAATCATTCCCTGCTTTTGTAGGCTGGTCAGTCTGGACCTCAACAAAGATTATAGGGAGCACCTGCAGAAAATGATCCTGAATTGGAAACGCTGGAATGAATGCCTTGTAAGCCTCAAGACTTCTAACCTTAGATGTTATGTCAGAGTATGACTTTAACTGAACTGAACGAATGGAGAGGGAGCCTTACTGTTTAGGAGAGGAAACGGATCTTTACTGTTGGGTTTTTTGCATTGTGTTTTTTGTTTGTTTTTTATTATTATTTGGGGGGAGGTTAGTTCTCTCTTCACTGTAGTGTTACCAATGATAATTTTATATTTGAAATAACATCCACTGGTCAGACTGTGTGACTAACACGTCTGTTCTAGAACAAGCAGGAGTCACAAATATTGAGGCCATGTTACTGAGAACACAGCTGCGCTGAGCAGGGCACATCTCAAGGATGAAGGACCACCGCCTCCCTAAGATCTTGCTTTATGGTGAACTTGCCACCAGCTGCCGCATGAGAGGAGCCCTGAAGAGAAGATACAAGGACTCCCTGAAACAACATCTCAGCCTTGGCCACATTGATCAACATAACTGGTCTACTCTGGCCTCCAAGCGGGAGGTCTGGAGACACACCATCTGTAAGGATCTGCTGATGCTTTTGAGAAAGCACGTAGGATCACTCTCGAGGAGAAAAGACAATGCAGAAAGATTCATGTCTTGCAAAATATGCCACTTAAGGAGTCTTTCTGCTGTGCCTTTTGCAACTGGACGTACCTGTCTCGTACTGGCCTTTTTAGCCACCAACACACTTGTAACAAACGTGGGTAGAGCCTTTCCCAAATCTTTGTTCACGAAGCCTAGCCATGATGATTTGTAATATCAAGTCTGTTGTCCGTAGGCAAGATAACCTCGTATGAAGGCTAAAATCTGAAGGATAGAACTCCCAGCCTTGGCCTGGCCAGTGCAGCTGAATGCTCCACTTAAAGCCCATGTTTAATTTGGCTCATTTAAACAGCTGATATCTAGTTGGAAGACAAGCTGTTTCAAGTGCAGGTACAAACTGGAAGCTCATTTTGCTGCCTTTTGGGATTCTATCTGGTATGGCAAAACAACCCCAAACCTGATATTTTTTAAGATGTCTTTTAAAAGCTGGGGCGAGAGACATTTGGTTATAGAATGATATTTGAGACCATATAATTACACCCTTTTGAAAAACAAACCTTTCCCCTTCATCACTAATTTATTGTAAATAAGACAGGAGGCCTGCCGACTGAGATTTTTCATTTCAGAATAAAACAAGAGATAAAGTTGCTCAATTTTATAGACATCAGAAGTAGTGAAGTAGTTTATCAGTTTTATCCTTAATGACACATCTGAAATTCACAAATAGCTCTGAGAATCAGTACGTGGATGTAGTCTTCAACTAAAGCATATTGATTAGCAGCTGCAGCATACAAATTTGATTTACTGCCCACTTTATCTAGATAAAGCAATATAACATCAGAGAATACATGTTTTGAGGATAGCAAATAGCTTTCTTTGATAGCTGTAAGGCATGGTTTTAAATGAAAAATTTACTCTGGTGAGTAATCCTCATCAGATCTAAACATCATGTTTCATGTGAGTAAAGTGAGTTAGAATGTTTTTTCAGGGTATTAGTTGCCAGATTATCAGATGTTTTGGGATGTGTAAAATAGGCTTGATTCTCAGACGTAAGCCTGTATGTACCGTGAATCTTCTGCTGCCTGTTTGCAATGCCTCAGGTCTTTCCCCTGATCAGAAGTTACTGTTCATCATGTTAGTTCCTTTTACACTAAGGAGGTAAAAAGCATGACTCTTCTTGTTACTGGAAATAAGAACCATACCTTTGTATGCCTGTTGAAGTGAAAATAAGAGGTACTGTGCACTTGAACTTTGGTGACTCACTTGGTTTTTTTCACTGCTGACTTAAGTACATTTTGCTTTCCAGGTCTTTGTTTTATCCTCAGTCTGTAAATGTTTGAGCAGATAAACCATCCGCTGATCTCACAAGAGCCTGCCCAGTGACAGGAGAGTGGGCAGCACTTCAGTGGCCAAAGGAAAATGAAAGATCTGTTGCCGGACTCATTCCCACTCAATTTTATGAACAGGAGCAGAACTGAGCCTTAGTCTAGATGCTGGAACTATGACTACTTGTGAAAGAGAAGGAGATTCATAGTCTGTGCATTCTGGGTTGTGTTTATCTTGACATGTGCTTTCAGTGACAGAAGTTTCTAAAAATCAGGGTTGGTTTACCAGTCCTGTTTAACATCGTTGGGTTCAGGTCTAGAAGCATGGTGTAAACTTCAGAGAGAAACCCTGCCAACCATACTAGCTCAAAATGCTGTAGCTCAGACCTCTCTGCAAGGAGGAGGAGAAAAAAAAACATATTTTATGGCTTCTTTATTCTTGGGTTCTTTTCTTGGTATACTAGTGCTATAACGATCTCCTTGCTGGACCCTGAAACAGCTAGAGAAGTAGAATTTATGAAATAGGCAGATGTACAGAATATACATTTTGCACTGCCATACATTTGAGGTAGAGACAAACCAACAACTAGATATTACACTGGGTATTTAAAGGTAGTTTATTTATTTCTTCCTGCAAGGCTAGGAAGCTATGGTTTGTTCCTGGCTCAGTTCTCAACTGGCTAACAGTAGATATGAAAATGCCTCCAGGTAATATATTAGCTATCGCAGGTGTTAATTAACATCTACTGAATTGCATCTGAAATGGAAAACAGTGGGAAAGTGAGGAATCACATTAGAACAGCAAACATTGCTGACCATGATTGAAATCACATAAGCTCTGAAAGCTGAGGCCCCATTTTAAATGACCAGTTGAAGCACATAAAATATTACCCGTTTTTGTTGATCACAGCTATTTTAGCTTAATCCATATGGGTTTTTTTCCTCTGTAATAATTTGCCGTAAGTTACCTTTTTAATGAGTATTCATATGCACTATATATTACCTCTCTAGTTTTATTTATTGGTTTTCACTCTTTCGTGCTGGATCAGAAATTAGGCTGAGCTTGTCCCCTGCAAACCCTTTCCACAAAATTTGAAGGTACAGCTATGGCTTATGCCTAAACCTAAACTCAAATTCATAACAATACATTGCAATTGTGGAGAGCTCTGGAGTAGTGAGTTCACCTGAAGAGTGATCCTTTCATCTTCCTTAAAGAAAAACATGTGCCATGCCTACTTTATAGAAAGGAAATTCAAGATATAGGACTAAAGTAAAGCTCATAAGTACCTGAACAAAATTATGCATATAGGTGGAGACCAGAAATCAGGCTATGCCGAAACTACCTAATAAAACTAAGGTATAATAAGTGATGGCAAGAGGTTCAAATGGGTTTTCTAAAGTTTTAGATCCATGAGAGGAACTTTTGGATATGTGGGAGTTTTAGCATGACTTAAAGTTTATACATCATTGTGCAGTGACTTCCAGTACAGTTACTGATACTGTGCATTGTAATCTGCAGCTGGGACTTCAACAAGAACCACAGAAACAGGCAGAAGTGGAATTGCATTTGTGGCATTGGCATCCCACTTGCACATATAGGAAAAACAATTTAGTTATATCCTAAGGTGTGTATTTAAACCAGTGTGATTGTGTGGCTATGTATCTCTCCTTGTGCAGCTGCAGATTTCCAATGTGGTCAAAGGGTCACTGACAAAAGCATTTAGGTGTCTGATTCCATTTACCTTAGTGGTGTCTCAGTACCCTCATGGATCTAAGCTTCAGTAAAATCTCATAAGAGAGGGAGTGTAGTTATACAAAACTATCAAAACTGTACTAAGGTGAGAAAGTTAAAAAGGAAAATTTCTGGTTTATTTACCAATGCAAATGGAGTTAACAATGCAAAAGAGCTGCCCAGTAACACATGTATTTTTTATTCTGTATTTTCATCTGTTTGAGCCAAAGGGGTGTAGCTCCTTTCTCCCCTTCTCCCTGGTATATTCTTGCTTTCCAGCTGCTATTTGATCTTTCTCAGTCTTGACTTGAAATTATTCCTCAGGCCCGTGTAGCATTTCGGCAGAGCTATTGTCCTTTTGTCTAGTGCCTGTAGATCAGCTTTTAATGCTAAACAGCTTCTTTATAAACCCCAATGAAACCTTCTCTCTTGCTTTTTGTTTGTGTTGAGAACAATACCAAAGGTTGAAGAGCGTTTTAAGTCCTGAGGTGTGCAGAGCCCCCCCATCCCACCCTGTTTTTCAGTGTTAGTTACAGCTTTGGCCTTTACCTGTTTTGCTTTGCCAGCCAGAATGGGGCACACTTTCACACAGCACAATAAGCCCCATAAGCACATTTAATTAAGAGCTATTCAAGCTCTTTTTTAAAATATTTGCATCAATAAATGCCCAATCAGCAGCCATACGACACCTTTTGAAACCCTGCAATCCAGAGCAGAAACCAGCAGTACAATTTTAACCTGCTTTTGGGTCTGAACCATCAGTGTAAAGAGTGTCAGCTTGTTCCTAAGGCTGGAGAAAGGTCAGTTGCCAAGGCTTTGCTGGTCCTTTATGGCATGTGTATGCTCTGTAACAGTTTTTACAAGTGATACCAAAAAGTGTCTGCTATTTGGGGAGAGGCAAAAATGGCAGCACAAATATGGCTTTTTGAGATTGGTAACTTCTGCATGCAAATACCCAGTGTGCATAGCAAGTGGGATATTTTCAGGATGTATGTCACACCTAGCCTTTGGTATTTTCAGATAACATTCCACCTGTGTACATGTGAAGGATTTGCTTTTAGACGTGGACCTGTGCAAATCAGCATGCAGGAAGCATTTTGAAATTGTTGTCCTTCCTGTCTTGCTTGGGGATTGTAGCATTGGCTGGAGCACCCCTGCACACCCCATGTGACTCTTCAGTGGCACCAAACCTGAGGAGGCTCTGAGTCTTCCACACCTCTCTTAGAGCACCTTGGTAGTCCCTTGAGAGGAAAGGAGGCTTGCTCAACCAGCAAAATGAAAACTAAAAGCTACTACTGGCAGACTTAATGATACAGAGATCCTGGAGAAGCTCATCTTAATCATCTTTGCCAAATCAAAGCTATTTGTGGGAACTGTGTTGCTGCTGCCTATTGCTGTAACAACTCTACCACCTGCTTTCATCTGCCTTTAAGTATCATGGTAGTATCATTTGGATATATTTGACAGATTTGAGAAGCAGTGTGGTTCGCTGAAAGCTTGACTAAGGAAAGAATCTGCAGAAAAGTCATTTTTATGTGGTAAAGCAGCTAATTTTGGGGGGAAGGATCCCCCTGTCTAAGGTCCATATCTGTTGTTGAACACAACCGTGGAATTCTTACAAATGTGAGTGGCAGGATTTTATCTGAAGATGTAGCTGACTGTGAGGATGGGTCTAGGTGTCCTTACACTCCAGTAGGAAGAGGTGCATGCTCTGAAGCATTTTAAGCCTCAGGCTTGTCATCCTTTCTGATGGATGAGATCCTAACATGTAGAAAATGTGCAGACTTTTCACTCTATAATTGGTTTAAGAAAGGCACACTTACAGTCCTTTTTTATGCTGATGGCAGTGTATCATCTCTGTGCCATTTTAATCAGTCTTACAGCTGCTCTGTTACCCTGCACTGTTAATCTTCACTCTGAACCTACCCAGAGGCTATTAAATATATGCCTGAAGATGAAGATGCCTTGGGGTATCAGGTAGTTAGAGAAACCTGCCCATCCAATAGACTGGGAAGATTCGTGGCCCCAAGTCTCTCTCCTGTAGGATGATGTAGGTCTGAGTCCCCTCATGCATGAGGGAAACAAAATTGTGGGAGCCACCTTCCTTGTAAGTGCTTTAAATGTCAGATTAGGTATCTCAGTGCTGTTGATGGGCCTCAAAAATGATTAAGCAAATTCCAGTGAGAAAAGTCCATGGAGAACTATTACCCAGAAATGGGATTATAACCCCCCAATGGATATTTCTCAGTCAGCATTGATCTCTTGTCACAAGTGGGAGAGCATAGCAGCAGAGTAATCCCATGTTCTTCCTATTCGGGAGATGAGAAAAAAGAATATTTGCTATTAATTACTGTCACAGAGTGCTGGACTAGATGGATGTTTGGTCTGACCTGCTAAAAACCTGTCTCTTGTTAACAAAAAATAAAAGCAAGCCCTGTGTGGCTTTGTGGAAGAAATGGTGCTGGCTCTTGAGCTCTACAAGGTATCCTAGGCTCTGGAGGTGGCCTTGATGAAAGCATGTCCCAGCAAAAAGATAGGACACAAAATGCTCAGGACTTTCACCTGAACCCAGTATCTGAGCTTTGAGGAGTCCCAGCCTAGAGCGCAGTCGAAAAACTGAAGCTTCTTAGTGAACCTGGCTTTGCTGTCATGTCAAAAATAATTTGCACCTGAGCAGTGACCCTTTACAAAAAAAGTACAGTAAAGGCTAAATTTGTCAGTGCTGGTTTCTCTGTGATTTAAACCTAACAGGAACCTTTTGCAATTGCTACAGCAAGCTATAACTTCACTGTATTTTATCTAATTGTGGCTGTATTTTTGCACACCATGTACTCATTTATAGGCAGATACTATTCGCTAAATGCTTTTGAATTCCTCTGCATGGGAGCTTCATGAACAGAAGGGATGGCTTTCTGCTCCTAGGGGTGAATGAGTACTTGCAGGAGTTCCTGTGCATGCACTAAAACATGATGTATCTTTAAAATGCCTTGTCATATTCAGCATTAAAAAAAACCCAAAAACCAACAAACACAAAAGGCAGCTCCAGGCATGTGCAGGATGACACGACATGCTGGGTTTTATAGCGGTTAAACTGTCCAATGTTCAAACAATAAAATATTCACAATTACACAGTAATAGACAATGTCCTTCCTGTTACAGGGAGAGGCTGATCTGAAAAACTTTTCACCCACATCCTTTCCGAGGTACTCGCCTCTTTCCCAGTGGAAACACCCAAGTCTGTCATCTCCAGGAGCTTTCCCTTTGCAGTAGATGACAGCTTTTACACTCACATACTCATTCTAGTGACTCCAGGTTTTAAACTTACCTACCAAGGAAAATATTTTTTAAATTAGTTATGTTGTAACCTTAAGATGACCTGGAGTGCCCTGGTAAAAGTTTAATCTGCAAGAAGAGTGAGAATTTTACCTGTACAACTCCAGCTGTGTGAGGCTGACCCTTTTGTCTGTCCGTAAAATTGCTTAACATTGATCATTTCCTGAGCTGACACATAGTAGCTTCTTCCAGTTTATGTTCTTAGATTAGCTCATTTGGCTCAAGCATGGTGCTAATATTGCCAAAGGTGTGGGTTTGATCCCCATCATATGGGCCATTCACTTTAGAGTTGGACTTGATGACCCTAGTGGGTCCCTTCCAAGCCAGGACATTCTGTGATTTTGTGTGATTCTTCAGCAATAGCCTCAGTCTTATAGAGACTGGCTGTCTTTTTACACTGCTGTAATAAGCCCAAGGAAAAAAAAATCACTAAAAATGTTTCTTTTGTCGTAGATACTTCACGAACTGTTTAAAAAGAGAAAAAAAAAAATCCAAGTTTTTTTTTCTAAGGGAACTCTAATTTCCTCTGTAGCAGGGGCTGTTGCAAGTTGTATCACCAAGCTGAGGCAGGGAAATCAGACATCTAACTTTTAGTAAATATTGAGATTTTAACCTATAGGAATTGTGACTCAGGCGCAGTCTACTGCTCACACAAGTGTTTTCTCACCCTCCTGTGAGTTTGAAAATATGCAGTTTACAAGCTGTATTTGTTGGGCACTAACAATAGCTGCTGTTATTGATTCTGATTCTCTGTCAGAAGCAATCCTTTTTGGAGGATTTAAGCTTTCCATAACACTTAAACCTTTTGCCCTTTGATGCATCAGTCTTAGCACTCACTTTGTTCTCTGAAGTCTCAAGAAGCATGCTGAAACTGCAGATTGGTACTTCAAGAGAAAACACAACCATGAGATTCCAAAAGGTTTAATCAGACTTTTAATTATCCTAAATATATATAATATAATATAAATATCCTAAAGTTTCATTTATTAGGAACAGGGGTATAAGTGTTAATTTTTGTGTTTCCAAGCCTTCCTCTAGACACTGATGACCCAGCTAAGAACACACCTTTCACAGGTTTTCTAAAGCTGTCTCCTACCCACAACTAATAACACACTGTAGGAATAGCTTAATTTGGCTTAAATTTAAGATTACTCTGTATAACTAAATCAGCAGTAAGACAGGCCTATAATTTTATTGGATTCCTTGGGGAGGGAGAGTTAATCTGTGTTCTTAACTCTTATGCAAAAGTATGTTTGAGTGCCTCAGGCATTACAAGGAATGAATGGTTCACTCTGCCAGAAGTGGTGGAGAGCTTTAAAAAATAGCACATAGCGCTCTCTCCAGTTCACTATATCAACACTGTTTTGTCTTGAGCCTGGAGCAATCTCAGTGGGCACCAAAATAGTTTTTAATCTCTTCTCTGTCTCCTTCCTTAGTAACTCCATTCACATGGTGTGGTTGCTGCTGTCCTCAGCTCAGCTGTGTTTAGCTGCTAAGGCATAGGTGACAGGTTCTTCACTCTGAATTCTCTATTTAAGGCTTTTTAACTTCCCATCTGCATGTGCTAAGTAGCTCTGCTTTCTGCTGACTTAGAAAAGCTGATCAATGGATGTCTCCCACACTGCATTCACTCACACTGCCAGCTCCACAGAAAGCCATGAGATGCCGCACAAGACCCATACTCGATCAACAATCTGCTTCTGAAAATATCCAAGAAGGAACCTAGAAGTGGGAGCTAGAAATCTGCAGGGAAGTCTCTCCCCCGCCCAGAGCATGAGGAACATAGTTCATTCTTCATGCTTTTGCCACGAGTGCTATAAATGCTGTTAGGTTTGAACTGTAAATTGTGCAAGGGCTGAAAGGTTAAAGGAGTAGGAAGACTAGAAGCTGAGGAGTAGGACATCATATGCTCTGTGTTGGTTACAGATACAGCAGGGTAACCTGCCAGAAAGGAACAAGGCATGACAGTATGTCTGCAGAAGTGAAATCCATCACAAAACAGGTTTGGATGTAAATATTTATGTATGTTGTGTGCTCTTTGATGGGCAAGCACTCTGCTTTGGTACAGTCAGAAAAAGAGCCCACTAAAGAACTGGGGACAGGGTTGACATTCATTCTGTCTTTTATTGTTATTTGCATTATAAGCATGACTCAATATCTATTAACAAATCCTATATTGGCATTTTGAGTAGTAATGTACTAAGTCTGATCCTGATCCGTGGCTGTTGGATGAAAGGACATTTAATTTCCCAATTGAGAAAAGCTGCTAAGGACAGAAAAGCTTTCCTATTATACTGATTCACAGTGGAGTATACTAACAATTCCTGCTGGCCTCAGCCACAAGAGAACAGTTCTGAGTTTTTTCTGCTTTTATTGTCCAAGTTTTATATCTAGAAACATCTTTATTTCCTGCTGCTTTGGAAAACAAATAATTACTGCTGCATACATGAAGAGTTTTACTGGACCATAGGACTAAACAGCCAAATCAATGTTTTAACTTGAATGTGCAGCAACCACTATATGTATTGTAAAATGATACATATTTGACTGTAGGATCCAGAGCTGTTATGTATAAAGAAAGACATTTTCTTTTAATTCTTGAGTGTGAAGACTGAGGCTGTAAATATATAAAGGGCATGGATTTGAAAAGTTGTCTTCCACAACAATCAGCACTGAGTGGAACAATTCCCTTGTTCCTTGGGCAATAAATTATTTAATTGGATAAGAGAAATAGTCCTCTCATTAATCAATATAAATTTAAAAGAAAAAGAAAAAACATTCAAAGGGTAATAAACATTCAAGTGCAGGAAGCGTCTCTTGGTGAAAAGGCAGTGGAGGGCAAGGGGACAAGACTATTGATTATTCAGAAAAGTCAGAGTTTAAACTACAATCTCAAGATGTGACAAATAGAATGACAGACAAAAGTCAGTACAGTAATGGGTGCAGGGGAAATAATCCTTACAATGGTAAACTCTCCAGAAGTCATTCCTATTCAGTAAAGAGAGCTTGAAACTGTTGTGTCAGCTATTTCAGCAAGAACACCAGCTCAGTACCCTCTGGTAGTCCAGAAAGGTAGATCAAATGTTAAGATTTGTCAGTAAAGGAACAAACAGCAGACTTGAAAATTGCAAGTTCATGATGTGACCACAGTGTACTTATTTCAATGAAAATATGGTAGGGTTAGAAAAGGTGGAAACAAAGTTCAAGATGAGCTTGGGCAGATTTGCTTGGGGAAAACATAGTGTAGTAGAGAAAGACATAACACAGTTATGCAAAATCACAAACAGCGAAGAAAGGTGAGCAGAACACCATTATTTTCTCTCTATGCAAAAGCTTGAGAAAGCTAGTTTAAAGCAATCAGGAAGTATTCTTCACAGCCAATGAATTAAGCTGTGCAACTCCTCGCCATAAGGTGTTGTGGAGACAAAAACTCTAAGTAGGTTGAAGAAAGTGTTATGAATAAATTTGCATATTAAAAAAGCCATCAAAACTATTAAATACAAAGATATGGATTAAATCCCTGTCTCAGGTGGTCCCCATCTAGACTGTTAAGATCTGTGAGGATGTACCAAGAGAAGTGTAATTGTGAACTTGCTTTTTTTCTTGCACTCTTTGCCTAAATATTTGCTACTGGCTGCCACAGAAGTCAGCTACTGGCTAGACAGACCTTTGCTCAGATCCATTCTGACTGAGCTTGGACACCATAAAACTGTTTGTTTGAGAGGCAAGTACTGAAATTAAGTTTATGCATCAGACCATGCTGGAAGATACACACTATCTTATGAGTCCCATAAAAAATATACAAGCCATCTATCATTCTCTTGTAAATATACGGCAGGGAGCTATTATAAAACAGCATGATGTGCTCGTTATCTATGCTCTGTCAGACTATTGCTACTAACTCAGTACTGTTATATTGCCACAGATTATGTTATTTTCATAACAGAGGTCATGGCAGAATCTTGGCGCCAGAACTTATGATAGTTTAAAAGGTTATTTCTCTGTTAAAGTCAAATGGTTGTTTTGAGATCAAGGTCTTGCTACCAATTGGCCTGGTTTAACAAATTCTTATATACAGTCTTAAAAATTAGGATATGCCTGAACTGCAGGTCTAAGGTACATTAGAGTTCATAGTGTTAGATGAATCTCTGAAAGTAAAACATCACTTCAAAGAACTAAGAGTTTACCAAATATTGCAAACCTGACTGAATTAACAACCCTAACCCTTGTGTTAGAGAGGGCTGAGAAAAGGATTTTTTTTTCAGTGTTAGAGAGAGATCCAGACTAAAGAGTAGTTTATCTTTAATGGAGATCAACCACATTTTCCCATTTATATAGTAACATTCATTAGCTGAGGAACTCAAAGTGCTTTACAAACATGAGTTAGTTAAGGGCTATGAAGTAGACAGACACCAGAATAACCTCTTCTTTAGAATGAGAAGACTTCCCTGAAGAAAATTCACATGGTTTAAAAAATTTCCCCTGGCAAAAGGCACCAAAAAAGAGAATTTTGTGAGGACAGCTTTCTTTTATATCCATCTCTCTGCTGTGTTGTATTTTCAGATTATTTTTATATGTTGTGCTTTGAATTAAGGGAAGACCAAATATTTACTAAAGGCTCAGGTGACAGCCCAGTAGTTATTAAGAATAAACCACCTTCTGTTGTTGAGTTGAACTGAACTTCACTTTCTATAATCCTGTTCCTGTTGGCAAACTCCACTTCTGCAACTGAATTTCCCATGAGCTCATGACTCACAACAATGCACCTTCTGAAATCCTAAGCTCTGGCTTAGAAATCACTCCTTTCTCTGGCATATTCCCTGTAGGTTAAGTTCACATACTTGCAATAGCAAAGCCATTATTCACTGATCAACTTACATTCCCTTTTTGAAAGGGGAGAGAGAGAACCGGCATTTTGGAGAAGCTGGTACCTGGCAATTCAGGTGGAGCAAAGCTGGTGTCTGCTGATGCCCTTTGCTATGAGCTACTGGAAATGAATATTTTGGTTCAGCTGGAGGATCAGTAACTGGAGATGTTTTAGCAAACAGGCTTTGGGGTTGAAGACAATGAATCACTTCACTTTAAACAAATCAAAAAAACCCCACAGAACCAAACAAAATAACCCGATCACCAAACTATCAGTGGAAGCTGTCTGTGCCCCTGTGAAATGGCTTGTGGATGTGAACAGTGAATGCAAAAGAAAGGCAAGAAGGGAAAGCTGGAGGAGAGCGTGGAGGTAAGGCTGGTCCTGGGCAGCCAGGTAACTTCACTTGTGATCTGCCAAGTTTTGAAAAGTGGATGGGAAATGTGGCTTCCTAGTAAATGGATGGGATATTTGAAAAGCAGGTAAAAACAATCCTGGAACTTAACATTGCCAAGCTCAGAGATGGCAGCACTGGCTAAAATGCTAAATTCTGCCTCTCTGTTGGCAGTTTTTGTTTTCAGGAAAAGCTGAGCTCCTCCTTGAAAATCCTTTAAATTACTTTTTCAAGTTGAGTACCCAAACCATGAGTCACTGCTTCATGCACTAGTTAGTGATCAACTCATGTTCATATATCTGCTTAAATGCTATGGTGTTTTCTGTGGAATATTTTCCACAAAGTACCAAGATGTATTTCAATGTCTTCTATTTTAAATTAAGAACATTTCAATGAAGAAAAGCAACAGAAAAAGGGCTCTCTCAGAGCAAGACAGTACACAGCATGAAACTATCCCTCTTTAAAATCCTTTTCCTTTCATGGAGTGACTGCTGTATGCTCTCTGTAAAATGAAACATAGAATTACTCATGAAAGTAGGCAAAATGTTTAGAACTGAGTCACAGTATTTTCAGGGAGTTACAAACAGCACCTTTTAGGATTAAAAATCTTTGATTAATAACAATGGACTGTTTAGCTTAAAACCTTTCACATAATCCAGAGGCCAAGGGGTGCTTCACAACTGAACTTTACAGAATTCTTATTTAATTTTTTTTAAATGCCAATAGGTTTTAAACACCCAACTTCTGCTGCCTTCTGGTGGGAAAAAAAGCATGAAATTCCCCTAGCTGTTCTTGAAATGTCTCTTTTAGGTTCCAGCTGACCTCAGCCAAAGCAGCCTGCTGATTTTAAGGAACTGAAGTAAGACAGGGAGGAGGTTAACCATCATTTTAGAGTGAAATCATCATCAAGAACCATGGGAATATGGCTGTTGGGAAGAACTTGGCTTTAGTATGGAATTTACCAGGAAAGTAGTGCAAAGACTGCATACGAAGGCAGGCTGTGGTAGCAAGAACAACTAGGGCAGCAAGAATTGCTGCAGCCTGGACGAGCTGCATCACAGAAGTAACTCAAAGAAATGAAGAATGACAGTAATTTACCAAAGAGTCTACATCCTTAATGAGTATAAGATCCCTATAATTTTACTGACAAGGCATTTGATGTACTGTTCTCCAGTTTATTGCAGTAACAGCAGGAAGTCTCTTTGAAAGCAAAACAAGAACATCAACAACAAAAAAACCCTGTAGAAAAGTAATGATTGTGTCATGTGTCCAGGCTTCTGAGTCCTTTTCTTCCTGAAGTTGCATTTGACCCCTGTGACCAGGAATGCCATACTGATACTGGAAGTCCCTTAAACGTTGTGACTCATTTTTTTATCCACCAGGGTAGCATGGCCTGGGAAGGAATGCTTCAAGTCTGTTCTGTGTTGATGTGATTGCAATTGGAGCATGCATACTGAATACTTCAGGCATTAAGAAAGAGGGAGGGTAAGTAAAAAGAGTTTACAAGAGGTACTTAATATGCATGAGCAGAAGCCTGGAAAGCATGCTATATGAGGACAGACAAGAGAAATTAGAGGGTTTTAATCTAGAAAGGAAATGAAAGAGGAGGAACCATAATGGTTTCAAAACACCTATAAAATTGCTCTAAGAAAGAATAATCTGCTTCCTGTGTCCTTGGTAGCTAACACAAGGAGTAATAGGTCTTGACTACAGAGAGTAAGTTTAGATTTGACATTTGAAAAAGCAAAGCTTGGAGGGCTTGCCTTCGCTATGCACAGCTTTAAGATAAGGGCCTCTCTGAAATATAGCTGACATTGCCTTGGGGCATGAGGCTGGAGCCAGAGATCTCTTCAGATTCCTTCCAGCCTTCCAAGCAGTTGGTTGTAAAGGGAGAAATAATGGCTGTCTGTCTCTGTTGTTTGTTTTATGGACATAGGAGGAACATTCTCATTGAGGAGAGAAATTTATACTAAGCCTGATCTTGTGTAAAACATTTGTTTGGTCCTCAGAAACATGCTGAATGATTGCAATTCCTGTATGGACCTAGGATAATTTTGACACCAGCAAAGACCATAACCGCCTTCACAATAACTCTCATGTACTATGGGAAGGTAGATTTTAAAGAAAAGCCTCTTACTGGGGATGATGTATGATCTTTCTCAGCAGTAAGATTTGTAAGGGGTTGTAAATGCTAAAACTTGGCCCTTTCCAAAATGACTCAGGATTGCAGCCATCTGGCCTTGGAGAAGATGAAGCCATAAATGACTTCTGCAAAATGCTTGTTAAAAGGAACGACTAGCTCTGATGAAGAAGCAGGAGATAAAATCTCTGCAAGAACCAGTGAGCACAGGTGTTTCCAGGGTCCAGAGCACACCAGTGTGGGAGGATTCCAAGTTTCCTGTCAACGTGTGTGCTTTACTTTCCCAGCACTTCTCACACTGTGCCCACAAACGTTTACCTTTTCTGCCATGAGCTGGAGCCAATCATTTCCTAACCAAGCAAAAATGTTGTTTAGGTAGTTTGGTCTGCATCTAAAGAACCCTAAAACAGGCATGAATCAACACAAGGGAATGTTTCATCTCAGCTCCTTGCAGCAGTCCCTGGATATTTCTTTAACACAGTGAGTGACAAAGTGCCCATGCTGGAGCTGCACAAATCCAAGGAGAGAGCAAATATTCACATTCCCATCTGTCAAAAGCAAGCACAGCCTTGGAGCAGTAAATCTGCCAACTTAGATTAGTGATTGGCAATAAAAATCCAATGATTAAATAGCAGCAAAAGTCTTTGGCTGAGAAGTTTTAGACAATGGAGCAAGAACTGGCATTTGCTGGCCACCCATTCGGTTCAGCAGGAGGTTTATCTGTTCACCTAATGTGTCTGGGTTTCCTGACAGCAAGGAGAGGACAGGCTCTCACTGCTTCTTTGTAAACAGATTTCACAGACTTCTCAGGTTTTTTGTGGGAGAAGGAGAGCAGGTTAAAAGTTGTCTGGTTAAACCTATGCCAAAACTGTCAAGTGGGAGGGAGACTGCAGAAGAGCATGTCCCTGAAGCAGGGAGATCTAGGTACAGATGGGTCCTCCTTTGGGAGCACAACCTTTGCAAGGAGAGCCTAAACCCAGCTGCCCTCACTGTTGGTGACTGGGAGCTGTTCTAGGTTTCTTCTAGGTAGAAGGACTTGGGCACTGTCCTGGTGCTCACTGACCTTATCACCCTCTACTATTTTACAACTGCCTGAAATGAGGTTGTAGCCATGGGGGGGTCAGCCTCTTCTTCCAGGCAACTAGTGACAGAATGAGAGGACATAGTCTGAAACTGTACCAGGGGAGATTTAGGTTGGACATTAGGAAAAAATTCTTCACAGAAAGGGTGATTAGACATTGGAATGGGCTGCCCAGGGAGGTGGTGGAATCACCATCCCTGGAGTGTTTAAGGAAAAACTGGTTGTGGCACTTAGTGCCATGGTCTAGTTGACATGAAGGTGTTCAGTCAAAGGTTGGACTCGATGATCTCAGAGGTCTTTTCCAACCTGACTGATTCTGTGATTCTGAGCTATACTCCTGCCTCACTTCTCCCTGCCCCTTGACAGGACAATGGAGATGGAAGTAGCCTCTCCCTTTCAAAGTCATTTAGATTTCAGTTTTAAACACTGGATGGAGAAACTGCAAGCAAAAAAATATTGATTTTTAAATAGCTTGACTATAAAGTATGACCTGTAAGGTACAGAAACCGTTATGTGCAGAAATATTCATGGAAAGACACTAGTTATTTTATTAGGAGTCGAAAGAACAACAACAAAAAAAAAATACATAGTTTTAATAGTTGCTACTTGACAGGTCCAAAATCTCACTGTTTGTGGGAAATTATCATGATTGTGTTGCCAGTAAAATCTCACATGAATTGGCTCTTACTGTCATGTCATTTAACATTTTTCATCAGTGACATGGAAAAAAAGAATTCCCAGTCTTAACATTTACTAAAGCTTGATCTGACACAACGATTGGATATAGGGGGTTTAAAATTAAGAAGAGGTGTCATGGACAGAGGCCAGTCTAAGTCTTCTGGTCACGTCAAACAGTATATACAAACAAAAATCAATTCCTACAGAGGCCATAGGGCAATCAGACCATGAAGGGCGAGCTCTCTTAGCAAACTTCCAGTGGCCAAAGTATGTACTATAAACCTTGATGTGTGAGCAGGAGAATGGTGAGAATGAGTGGGGAAGGCATATTGCCTCCTACTGGTGTAGCCACTTCTAAAGGAACATCTAGTTCATTTATCTAGGAATGATTAGAGAGAAGACTGATCATATAAGATCATACAAGAATGATTAAAGCACTGGAAAATATCCTTCAGTGTGAGACAAGAAGAGTTCAATCTATTTAACTTAACAAAGGAGCCACAGCATGACAAAACTTTGATCTCAGGCTCCTTCATCTAGCAGACAAAGATATAACAAGATCTGGGACAGGATGGCAGCAAACCCAGATTATAAATAAGATGTAATTTTTATAAAATCACGGCAATTTTAAGTGAGTAATAGAATTATTTATAGAAAAGAGGCTTTAGTTCAAGCAAGAAAATGTTCATGAAAACCTCCTAATTCATGGTCTATGTGAAGTCAGATTCAATAACCAAAGTAATCCCTCAAGCCAGATAATCTATGGGTTACTAAGAAAATTTCCCATGACTACTACATTGATATTTCATTATATGTTACAAGCATGTCAAGAGACTTCCAATAAAATTCACATTTCTTTGTAGACAATACTGCACAGCTATGTCGCAGAGAGAAACTCTCTTCCCCAAATGGGTTCTAAAAGAAATTATTTTATACCCTATTTTGCAGATTAACTAATTTGATCAAAATCAGACCGGAAGGTTGTGGCAGAAAATAGATTTCAATCTACATAGTTCTTAGTGCTACCTTAACCAAAATGTCTTCCACACCTCACTGGGACATCTGCCAATGTTACGTACTTAGAGAGTGAGTGCCCTTCTTAAGGTCTCTTCAGTGCTGGTGGGCACTGTGCCACAAAATGGTGAAGGACAAGTGCAGAAGGAAAGGGCATTTTTACAGAGTTCATAGGGAAGGCAACTCGACTATCGCTGATGGGGCAATACTGATGGGATTTTTGAATCAGTGTTCCTTCTTTTTATTGGAACCTGCGGAGGACAATAAAGTAAGGCTCACATAATGTGAATTAGCTATTAGCCTGTCAATGCCAGACACAGAGACATAGAGTGCAGTGCATGGGGAATGTAGACCCATGCTCCTGATGTGCACAAAGCTGAAAACACTTTCGGATTTGTACTGCTCTGAAAGCGTTTGAAATGCAGCCCAGCAGCTACATCTCAGCTCCCTATAACCAAAACTGCACTTTGCACTTGGGAAGCCATTGCCTCTGACAGACTGTATCTAGGCTTTGGGTGTACATTGCAGGGTGCCTGCGGTCTTAGTCCCATTGCGACCCCAGCTCCCTCTGTGTGTGTTGTGTCCTGTGCACTGACAGCAACACAAGGGCATTTGGGGCAGAGGGGCTTGGTACAGAGGGAAGACTTGCACCAGCTTGCCCCCAGGCCAGAACATCCAATACATTCCCAAGGTACAGTATTTGAAAGTGTCTTTAACCCATCCTGAGATTATAACTGCTCTAGGTCTGTCCTGTGTGTGTGGGAGGCCTGGCACTTGTTCACCTGCCTGAACAAGGCAGGCAGCAATACAGCAACAGGAAGAAATTTTTGTGGAAAATTGAGCATTCTTCAAGAGCTGAAGGAATTGGTTTTTGTTGACAGCTATGCCTAAAAATATTGAATATTTTTAGGTTTGAATTAATTCCCTGTCTTCCTTCTGCTCATTTAGAGAAGAAGAGGTAATTACTCTTCTGTGTTTCTGTTTTAATTTTCTTTTTTCATCCTGCATTTTCAAACTGCATTTCTGAAGCTCAACATTTTGAGAGAAGTGTTTCTGAATAGAGGTGAAAGAAAAAACCCAGGATTTTCATTTGAAAAATGGAGGTCCATTGTCAGAGAATTCTAGTATTGGAACATAAGTGCATCTTTGGGGACATTAGGTCAGTAAGAATCACCTAGGCTCAGTGGCTATTCCTTTGGTGGAGATATCCATATGGTACCTGGCTGTGTGTCATGCAGAGTGGGACAGAGAAAACTTTTCCTATTCTAGTGCCTCCAAGATGCACATGAACACACATACACATGCAGTCAGACACTCTTTGCCTTTCCCTGCATCCAGAAGAGTCGGCTGGTTCTTTCAGGTGTTTATGTAACACTGTCATCAGTAGTTAATGCATTGGAAATGCTGAGCAGCAATTAAATAGCAATTAGTAAGCTGAATGCTTTATTGTGGTCATAATTCCTTTCTATTTTGCTCAATGACAGCAAGAATGTCTTGGCTACAAGCCAAGCGATTGCTCAGAAGGGTGATTATGCATTTCTGTGGCACCCAGAGAGTTAAGTTTTCTGAGGAAATAAAAAAAACATCAATAAAGAAGTAAGTCTGTGAGACACATGGCAGGAGTAATATTGTAATAACATCACATATGTTTAAACATTTTGGAATCAGTTCTTCAGCAGGGGAGCCAGACTCCTCCCATCTTGTAGCTATCCAAAGGGCTTTTTCTTCCCTTCTATGATGCCGCTTTTTTATTGTTTGATACTTTGAACACTGTCTTATGAACTCCAACAATTATGACGCTAATTTTCTCAGCTTATTAGGATAAGCAACAGATGAAAGATTGCGGAGATCCAAAGACCCTTGTCCATTTGGTCCTGTTGATCTCTCCAGCATGCCCTGTGACTGCAAGAAGGCATATCTCAAGCTATTCAGCTGTAACTAAGCTGACTAAATGAAAAACGAGAGCTAAGGGTAGCCGGGTGTGGTGCCAACCTTTGCTCATGTGCTTTTGTTTGCAGTTGGCAGAGTCCAGGCTCAATTTATTTATTTTATTCCCTGAAAACCATATCTCTATATTTAATCGTTGTCAAAAGGAAATGGGCATGTCTTGTGGCTCCTGATTGAGTTGGGAAAAGGTAGTGGTCAATTTATATTAAATCTAAATTCTTTGCTGCAGGACTGCAGTGCTATCTAGCTTATTATAATTCAGTTTTTAAACAGTTGCTAAAAATTTTAACAGAAGTATAAAAAACTTCTTCAATCATGTCTCAACATTAATCAGAATTATCCTTAAACTAAAAGTACCTTTTCAAACAGATGCAGTAAAATAATGCGTTCATCCAAGAGGTATCACTTTTGTAAACCTTCCCAAACCTGAGAGATTTCTTGTCTGGGAGTGCAAGACCAGCTGCTAGTTTTGTATCTAACCTATACCTAATTCTCATTTGGAAAACTTGCTAGATTAACTAGTAAAAAGAAATTGGAGCATGCAGCAGGGGTTCTATGGAGACCGTGGCATTTTAAGGCTATGTGATAAATTCATTTAGAAATACTATCTGTGGACAATTCATACCCTCGGTATATTGAAAAAGCTAATTTTTAGCCTCAAAAATGTTTCTCTACTTTTCTTTGTCCTGTTGCTCACATTGCCTCGTCCACTTTCACATCTGAGTGCAGGATAAGGGAATTAGTGTATCTCCAGAACTGCAGTTGGTAGGTAGGTCTTCATTGAAAGTAAAGCCTTCCTGGTGGCTTCCTAATATGGACAATAATCAAAGACTGAGAAGGAATGTATTTTAAGGAGCTACTCCACTCTGACTGTTGAATATAGAGAAGAATAATAAAGAACAAGTACAGCAGCATAACGTACTGAAAGTATAGTAAAAACCAGGAGGGCTTTGAATTTAGGAAGCAGCACTGTTTTGCAAGAGAAAACATTCACTCTCATTATTATAACATTTGCAAAACTCCTTAAAAGAAAATACAAATTCAAAGGTAGATTAGCTAATTTAACATTGCATTCCTAAAGAGCTATGTGTGTCTAAACGTTTATTAATTCTTACACTAAATAGGTATACATTTGGGACTTGCTGACATGACAAAGTCCCTTCAGGGTGCAAGCACGAAAGATTTACTTATGTGTAAATGTGTCAGGAACAACCAAATCCCAAACAATGATTGAAAAGCAACTACAATTCACTTTGAAATACAGGTCAGTCAGAGAGGATTTACACCTAAGATATTTCTTCAAAGACATCGCTTTCTACACCTGTAGAAAGCCCTTTGTTTCTTCTGAAAAGTCATAATAAACTCTGCAGCACTTGAATACTTTGGCACAAGGTGACATTTTAAAATGATAGTATTGTTTTCAGCGTAGCCAGATCTGCTTGGACATTTCATAGCTAGAAAGCAGACTTTAGGGTATTGTTTTCCTTTAGATGGACTTTATGACTGCTCTTCTGATATATTAAAGTCTTATCTCTGAGTTTTCCTTTACTTATACCAAAATGAAAAGAACGGGCAAGATACTTTTAACTTCCATAATTTTTAGGAGATCGCCACCAAGTGGTAAAAGGGATTTAATACCATTTTTCAGCTCCCGTAGGCAGCAGGTGTATGCACCATTTAGAAACGACGGTGCAGATCAAAATATCGCCATAATAACACATGCAAAGCAAATATTAAAGACCATGCAATCAAATGAAGTTCTTATTTTAAGGTGGATTAATCAAGGAAGTAAGCCATTTGAAATGTAGATCACATAGCTTTCACTACCATGCCCTACTGTGAAAGAAAGAGGCCTAAGTAGGTAACTTTTTATTTGAACCACTGACATTGGTTATTACAAAGACAAGAACTGCCTGAACTGCACAACTCTGACATGTCACCATTCAGAAAACTCACTAGAAATGATTGCATTAACACATCTACTTTTTGAGCTGGCTGGGTTTCAAGTAGCTAAGTCTCTTAAAAATTAGCATATTATTATTAAGTCAGAATTTTTCTGGATTAACAATTGTTAGTTGTAAACTGTATAATTGCAGTGGAAACGGGGTTACTCTTCGGGGGTCCGGGACAATAAGGTGGACATGAGTCAGCAGTGTGCCCTTGTAGCAGGAGTCCAACAGTATCCTAGGCTGGAGCATATGAGAAAACGATGAGAGAGCTGTGACTGTTCAGCCAGGAGAAGAGAAGGCTTAGTGGGTGATTCTCATCAATGTGTAAAAATATCTGAACGAAGGGTATACAGAAGATGGATCTTTTTTCAGTAGTGTTCAGTGACGTGTCGATGGGCATAAACTGAAACACAGGAGGCTCTGTTTGAACATCAGGAAACACTTTTCATAGTATCATAGAATGGTTTGGATTGGAAGGGATTTTTAAAGTTTATCTATTCCAGCCATCACTGTGAGAATGACCTGCACTGGCACAGGTTGCCCAGAGAGGCTTTGGAGTTGCCATTTTTGGAGGCAATGAAAAGTCATGTAGGCATTAGTTCTGTTTCCATTCACCATATCAACTTTACCAAAAAGTATTGCTTAAAAGTGAAGTTCTTGATTCACAAAAGGAAACTGTCGACTTGAAAGTGCTAAAAGAAGGGAGAACAGGAACTTCATGTGCTACATCTGTGTGGTGGTCAATGTGTTTAGTCCACTGAATATGACTTTGCAATTACTTTATCTATTCTTATTTGCTTTCCATTTCAAATGTATTTTCTGTATTCTATGACAGAAGTCAGAAAAACACACAAAATTACCATCATTGATTCTTCTGCAGAACCAAGACATTTTTACCTCACTTTTATATTTCCTAAATTCTAGGGACCACAACTAGCATTTTCATTAAAGCAAAGTCATCTTTTCAGACCACTTTCATTCCACATTCCATGGTACCGTTGGAGAGCTCTGTAATCATAAGGCCTTCTCTAGTCCCACATTATTTACCATTTATAAAATCCGTCTGTGCAGAAGGAAAACATGGTCTTCAGGAAATTTGTGTTTAGCTGCAGCTACAGAATCTACCATTAGAGGTGGCCAGCTCCTGGCCCATGGTGTTCCTGGACTTTATGAGAAGTTATTTCATCCAGAATTTCTGTTCTACCACTAACAAAAGCAAAAGCATTTGGCATCCTGCCTTTTGGGAAGTTCAGTGCTAACATAATAATTGATCCTCTCCTGTATATCCCAGTTTTTTAAAATGGCACTTACAAGGTAGGGGACAAGTCTTTAGTTTCACGTGATTTATTAAATTAAAAAAAAATGCCAAAGAGTAACTTCTTTCTGGGCACTTAAACAAAGAAAGTCTTCTATGTCTCCAGTGATCCATGAACCTTATCATCATGAAATGTTCCTGCTGGTAATTTATTGCATTGTGACCAACCACATTCATCACCTAATGCAACCAGCTCCGAAGACAAAAAACATACACATACACAAGACAACTTTTCACTTATTCTCTGGAATAAAGAGCCTTCTGCAACTGTATTATACTCTGCTTTGAGGCAGTGATTCAACAGAGACAACCTTGGCCTGGGAACATTGGCTTGTGTTTCATCAAAGACCATTCTCCAAACCACTAACACCAACAGGTTCCCTGTTGAGCAGCATGAACCAAGTGCCTCTCAGCAGCAGACCCAAAGGCAATTTTACATAAAGATTGCTGCTTAATCAAATAACTTTATCTTTCAAGACCAATTACACACTGAAGTCCAACTTCTTGCATTGAAAGTTAAACCTGAAAGCAAGCTACAGCTCCAGTCACTCCATGGGTATCAGAGGAGACTGTACTCAGGATGTGGCCACTACCAGTGTCACAATCACAGTTATAACATGTACAGTTCATGTCCTGGAAATACTGTAACAAAACTAAAATACCCAATGCTTTATCATGCATGTAGTTATGCAAACATTACTCATAGTTGAAATAGGTTCATGAAACCATGTAGCTAGGTATGTGTTTGTTTAAAACGTGAGAGGAATGCCAGACCTATATTTTCCTGCTTCCTGTTGCTTAAAGGAACAAGGTGCAGTTGAAATTTGCTGTGTAGTGGGCAACATGCAGTCCTAAAGAGTGTGGGAAATGAAGGCTTCATCACCCATGAGTGCATACAAACCTGTGAGGATTATATTGGATTATGACAGTGACCTTGGTGAAAATGAACACTGGTTGGGAATAAATTCTAAATTCAAGGGACTAGATCAGCCTTCTTTTAGAAGGATGATGTTTAGCATGCTAATTGTATTTGGTTTTAAGCTGATAGAGCTTAAACAGTACAAAAACCAGAGTTTAACTGGGCAGCAGTCGGGAATAAAGATGAAAAACACTTCAATATCATGTATTATCTGTCCTCTATTCACACAGCTGTTGTTGGATTAAACTGCCTCATTTATGCACTGTGCAATAATTATGTCTACAGATTGATCACACAATTGCAATTCCTTGATTAGTATAAAGCTTTACTTGGTGAAGGTACCATTCAAAGTTGATACCCAAGTCTACTACATGGACAACTTACACATGAAAAGGTGCTGATGCCAGCTGCCTGGGATGTGGTGTTGTCTAATCACATTTGCCAGGCCATCTTCTCAAAGGTCTCACATGCAATTTCTTTGTTGCAATGGAAGCTTATGTGCAGGCTGCTGCCTCGACTGATAGACTGAGGAATGAGCCACGGACCCTGGGGGAAACAAACCTTGAGGATCTACGTACTGCTACAGTTTGAGCTGAAGAGTCACTGGCATCATGGCTGTGAGCTGTAACATGCCTCTGCGTATCACATACCACGAGGGGTTTGCACTTTAGTTCAGCTGAGTCTGGCTACCTCAAGCAGATGAAATTTGGCCAGGGGGCTGAACAATGAACTGATGTGTTTAAACTTCTACTGGATTAATGAATAAATAGCTATGAACACCACTATCAAAATGGTCTCTTAGGCTCTTTGCTTTTATTCAGACCTATAGTTATTGCAATAGAAGCAGTGTCAGTTTGTGACTTGTAACCTCAGTGACGTGACAAGGTTATTAAGCTTAAGCCACATTGAGAGACCAAAGCAGAAAATGAGAATCAGCTTTCTTTACCAGCATCCTCCTGTGTTTGTGTGTGTGTATACTTTCCTACAGCAATGACAATTCTATTTATGTCAAGCCAAACTCTTTTTCTTTTCACATATTCATATTCATGTTTAGAATAGATTTTATTTCTCTGTGTAGGAATGTTTGATGAAAATAGTCAAAATTTTGGCAACTGCCTCAGACTATAGGGATCTGCTCAGGGGTCTAAGGCAATGTTTGGTTGTTTCCATTTAATCTGTGAAACTCCCTTGATTATGGTGTCTATACAATTTCATTAACATTAAAGTAACAAAGTAGTGAAGTAGGCCAACTGTCTTCTCTTCGCAGACACAACACTGCAATGAACGATCTGTCGAAGACATAGAAACCGTTATTAGAAGTAATCATCTGACTGCAGACATTCAGGGCAGATTTTGTAGGTGTCCTATGATTGCCCTAATCTCTTCTGAATATGTGGCAGCCTCCTGGTGACTTGGCAGGATGATTTTGCTGCGCCCAGTTCCACCATCCAATGACAGGTGGTCTTGTTCTTCAATTTGGAGGAGGCTACTAAATAACTGTTGCATTTCATTACATAATTGATAAGGCAAGAATATTCCTGGAGTTATTAGCTGCAGAAAAGACCCTGAGATGAAAAAATTCAATCCACATTTAGTCTATATTTAGCTCATTTTCAGAAAGAAGGTTGAGCTTGGACACTAGTGAGGTTTGAATGTTGAGATTGCTTTATCATAGAATCATAGAATCAGCCGGGTTGGAAAAGACCTCTGAGATCATCAAGTCCAACCCTTGATCCACTATCGCCGTGGTTCCTAGACCATGGCACTAAGTGCCACATCCAGTCTCATCTTAAAAACCTCCAGGGACAGAGAATCCACCACTTCCCTGGGCAGCCCATTCCAGTGCCTGATTACCCTCTCTGTAAAGAATTTCTTCCTAATATCTAACCTAAGCCTCCCCTGGCAGAGCTTAAGATCATGCCCTTTTGTCTTACTGATAGCTGCCTGGGAGAAGAGACCAATCCCCACCTGGCTACAACCTCCTTTCAGATAGTTGTAGAGAGAGGTCTCCCCTGAGCCTCCTCTTCTCCAAGCTAAACAACCCCAGCTCCCTCAGCCTCTCCTCTTTTAGTTCCACTTCTGTGTGTTAGGAGAGCAAGCCAAGGCCCCAAAGGCTGAAAATGTGCATAAGACAACATTTGTTCAAAACCAGTTCTGTTACTTGGTTTCAGACCTGTTATGTTTCATGACATGAGAACAGAGCACTTTCAGCTGAATTCTTCCCACAGATCCAGCCTGGACTGGCTGCTCCCCCAAGGTACACCTCACTCCAGCTCCTGGCTTCCAAGAGTGCAGCTGCTAAGCCCCAATTGCCTGCTCCTAAATTGATTTCTAATCCTATTTTTCCCAGGAACATAATTCACTCACAGCCTTGCTCAGCCACAGAGTTCAAGCTGACACCAGACTTATGACTAGCCTTACTCTATTAAGACAGGATAACAAACAGCAAATCAAACAGTGGTCAGTTGTCCAGCTCCCCGAATCCCATAACCCTCAAGCTACAAGTGTCTTTTGTATACATTTATTTAGTTTCTTATATCTTGTAGCATATTGTTGGGTATTATCTTTTATCATTCCCTTCCTAAATGGTTACATATTTACCCCAACCCCTAGGGAGGCACACAACCTCCAAGCCTTAGCAATGATGGGTGCTCACGTCAGACTGTTTCTTTTAATGCTGTAGCTGGGCTTGTCCCAGTCTGCAGACACAATACCACAGGTATCATTTGTAGACCATTCTTAGTCCCTGGATGGACTACAGGCATTCTGGTCATTTGTCTGGTATCTGAGCCCTTAGCAGTCACACTCTCCTCTTTACTTCAGTTGCACAAATGTAATAATTAGACTTGCAGTTTTCCAGGCCCTTGTTGCATTGCATTAACCTCTGCCTCGCTGCAGTCTGCATCTCTAGCATTTGCAATACTAATGCACCTGATGAGTGGTCTGCAGTCCTGACAGTGCCTGCCAGAGTTGCCCCATAACCAAAGAAGGACTGCAACAAGGTCACCCCCAAGCAGCAGATGCAGACCCCAGTCCCACATCTGCCCAGCTGCCTCATGCTCTTGGGTGCACTTTTTCCCTCTTCATCCATCATTTTTGATCAGACCTTTGGATTCTCGTGCATCAGTTGTCAGGTAAGATGAGAGATCTGTTACAGCAGAATCCCTAGAGAAAGGGATTCTCTGCCTTCGTGTGCAGACTTGCTTGCATTCACTCTTGTTCTTTCTCTCCTCCATACTGAAAACTTTCCTCTAACCAGCCTGTAATGTTTAGTGCAGCTTTCATGTAAAAGCAAAGTATGACAAGGTATCTGTAGCAAAAGCCAGTTAAAGTGAAGTAAAAAAGGAAACATTTTCAAGGTTAAATGTATAGCAGGAGGTGATTTAATTATTTATAGGACAGGGGGATAAAGAGCCCAAACAGACAAATCAGTGCACCTGGAATAATGACACCCAACAGCCTCCCATGAAAGTACAGAGGAAAGATAAGTCCGTCATGAAAGAGGCTTAAGATAACTCACGTTATATATTGCATTTGCTGTGGGCTAAGCCTGAACACAGGAGAGTTGCCGTGGCTTAGCTGATTGCAGTAACTTCTTAAGCTCTCGTACCTCAGTCACGTGTGTGAGCCCTAAGGTTTCAGAAACACACACGAGATCAGATTGGCAGAGTTCCATAAAAACACACGGAACTTAAAAAACTACAAAAAGAAAACAGAATTTGATTCAGGAACAGAGAGAAAACCACTTCCTTCTGGATTTTTGTTTTTTTTGTAGATTCAGTTCAAATTTATGCAACAACTTGCAACACATAACACACAACTTGCAGTAGTGTGACATATAAGAAGGGAACTGCTACAAGAAGAGTCAATGATGTAAAAACGTTGTTGTTAAAATAATGTAAAACTAAACATAAATTTCAGTTGTGTGCTGAACTGAGTGAAAAGCAGAATGGGGAAATGGATGTTTTGGTGAGAATTGAGAATAATTCTGTGCTTTGGAAACCAGAAACAACATTCAGGTTTAGTGCCAGAGCCATGGAAACAAGACTTTGTCTCAGAGTCTTGAGGGAGGTGTTCCTTCAAATGTTCTTTGGGTCACAGAGCAAGGAATGGTGCAGTTCAAGGCACTTGTGTGCGGCTTCCAGGGCCAGCTCAGATGACCAGAGTTAAAGAAAGTGGACAGTTTGAAGAGCAGAAGTTCAAACACTCTCTGAGTCAATGACCAAGGTACTCTCCTACAATATCAGACCTAAATACAATTTCTTGTTTCAAATCAGGCAAGGAAGGGACCTGAACATTGTCTTATGTACCATAAGTGAAAGCTGTATATATACATAGGTCAACTATAAGCAGCAGGGAGGATGACAAGAGTTATGAAGGCAGCAGACATCCATCATCCTGCTTCCCACTTTGTCAAAGCCAGAGCCTGAAAACCTAGTCAGGGCTGTTGGTTAGGGCAGGGAATGAGCCATTTCAGAATAAGCAGTTGTCATCCTCACCCCTTCCTCTGGAAGCAACAAATCTGGCTCTTCTAAACTGTCCTCCCCACTTTCATCATAGCTCTGTCTTCCCCTCCCTCTCTTCCTCCCTTCCTGTACTAGAAAGAACACAGACCTCTTCTCCAGGCAGTGATGTCTTAAGCCCCTAATGGTTTTTTTTATTTTTCTAATATTTGTAAGACTTGTAAGTTTTATAAGTTGTGGAAGTGGATTTTAAAAGCAGCAACCTCCCCCCCCTTTGTCCCTTGTTCCTTTCCCTCTCTCTAGCACCCTTGTTTATACATTCCTTAACCCTCTTACCCCATTCTATCCTCCCTATATCACACATAGCCCCAAATCTAATAGAAATGTTTAGTCTTTTGTCAAGGCAAGGCCTAGATGGTTGACAGAACAGCATATCTGGGCCTAAACCACAGAATAGGTCAGGAATTAGGTAACTATGTACCCTTTGTGCTCTGATGATGATGAAGATGGATGAAGGAGGGGTCCCAAAATACACCCCAGACCCATTTCAAGGGGGCGGACCAGAGGAAAGGCCACAGGGTGGGCACATCTGGGATTGGATGGATGGTATTATAAAATGTAACCTCTCAGGTACGGCCGTGCGCGTCCTGTAACATCTTGCCTTGGCAAATAAACCCTTTCTTATCTCACCCCTAATTAACTGCTCCTGGAGATTTTTTCAGCACCAAAATACAGTGGCAACAGCAGCAAAATTCATTTTTGCTGATGCTGCTAAGATGCCTTATGCTGAATCTGGTGTAAGAATAACACTTTTACCTAATAAATCTCCTTTTATTCCAAACTGTATATACTTGTTTAAAAACTCACAAAGAGATGTATCATCTTGCAAAAAGAAGCATTTTGTTTAATTCACAGGATATTTAGGAACTATAAATTAAAAAACTAAAGTTTTCCAGTCCAATCAAAAGGATTTTTTTACTGTCTTTTCCTCAAAAACACAAACTAAAAACTTGAAAATTTTAGAAAGATGTGAAATAAGTGAGCAATCTGTTATAAATCAGAATGAAAGAGATGTAGATGACCTCAAAGATGAGTAGAGAAAAAATCTGTGAAAGACAGATCACTAAGTACATTAAAAGCAGTAGCTGTGGTAGAAGCCACTTGGTGTGAAACCTCTGATTTCAGCAAATTCTACATCAAAATCCCTCCTTTTTCAGTGCACCCTCCAAAACTGCCCACTCCCCCAAGTGGAGAAGAGAGTGGTATTCAATGCAATGGAGAGTACTAGAAAGCAAAGAAAAGGCAGAAATTTGCTCTTAAGACAAAGTGGTTGCCTGCTGGGTAAAAAGAAAATGGCATAACCCATGAAGACATTGTGACCTTGTTGCCTGGAGACATTTGAAGTGTGCTTTGTTAGCGACTTTCCAGTTGGCTGGGATAGCCCAGTACAACCCAGAGGTGTTGGCTGGTTGCTACCAATGTGCCAGCAGTTCGTTTTCTGTGGGGTCATTCTGCCCTTTGTATCAAGACTAATTCAGCTGGTGAAATGTTCTGCATGAGGTTTGCTGCTCCAGAGCACCTGCAGAGTTTGGCACCTGGCCTGCTGCAGAGTTTTCTAGAGGGAAAGGGAACTGTGGGCTACCTGGGCAGCTTTAGGGGAAGGCTTTCCCATCCCACAGCCCTCTCATGTTTGAACACCAGAATAATCAGCCTGATTAGTGCTGAGCTGCTGCTCCTCTGTACACTTGTTAATATTGGAATCAGAAATTATTTCATCTGGGCTTGTTCTGTTTATGCATTTAGCTTTTTGAGCTGAAGTGCTGCCATGCTTATGAGATGAGATGACTGGGCAGTTCTGGATGCTGCAACGCTTTCTAAGTGAACAAATATTCTTATATTTTTTTACTGTTGCAATATCTTGGATCCTCAAACAGCCTGCTCTGATCCTACCATAAACAGCACACTCCAGCCTCAGAATAAAAATATGATCTCATAATTTTATCTCCCAGTATTTTCTAATAATTTGTTCATCTTTACCTCATGTTCAGGTAAATTTTCTTCATTTATGACAGTTTATCTGAGGATGAACATAGTGACTTGATAAATATATGATCAAAACCAAATGACAAAGCACAGTAATAGCATTAAATTAAAGGGAAATTGATTGCAAGTTTCTAATAGAGAAAGTGGAAAAAAGATCTTGCCCCAAATTCTGTTCATATATTTTTCACTTGTGGGACTTCTGCACTTTTATAAATTGCCATCTCCTCTACAAAATATTATTAATCTTATTTTACCTAAGGAGTGATGAATTTTGTGGTGTTAATCTTGCTGCCTTCTACTGAGAAGCACCAATGCTTGTGGTTATGTGGGCTAGGTCACCACAGGTGGAGAAATCAGAGAATGAGAGCCAGGTTGGTTACTTTGTGTTTTTTCACCTCAAACCAGATGGTAGCAAATCTTGCAACAGCAGTTTGCACTTGCCAAAGAACTGTAGTGGGTCTCCCACAAAGTCACACAAACTCAAAGCAATCCTTCAGTAAACACATTCCATTTGCCCTTTAATCCTTTAACATCATTTACTTCACAAGTGGACAAACCCCACAATTTTATTTTCAACTCACTATCTTGAACAGATGAGTTGGCAATTAAGCCTTTTCTATGCCCTACAGGGGAAGTAGATGCAAACAAGAAGATGAAAAAGTGTTTTTGACGCACCGCACCTTTTGCAACACTTGCAGGACAGTTACTGCAAGGCAATTGAACTATTTTGCTGGAGAGTTTTATTCCAGATACTTACACATCTGCCTTTTAATGCAGTATTCATTAGCACCTTAATAGTTATAACTTTCCATAATAATGGAAAGTGCATTGAAATCCTGAAACAATACCAGTTATTACGAAGTATAAACATTGAGTAAAAGAAGCAGCTCCTCAGTGGCACGTAACAGTTACAGCTCTTATTCCACAAATCACTTAAAGCCACTTATAACTACTATTATTAGCTATAAAAGCCCATTTGGGTTTTATGAATGCTGGAGAACTGAGACAAAAAGATTGCTTCAAACAGAACAGTGTCTTCATCGTCATAAGTCTGTTGGCCCCTGCACAGACATGGTCATAAGAAAATGGAGATTCTACCAATCCAATTACATAGAAAAAATGTCTGAAGATTTAAATACAATGCATCTACAAAGATTTTATTTTAATTAGAACATAACAGAATAACAGCAGCGACTTGCAGTGATATCGTCAAATCAAGGCTGTTTCTATGGGAACACTACCAACTCCCAGAAATTATCGTGTCAGTTTGCCATAAATAGAAAAAAAAAAAAAAAGAGAAAGAAAAGGAAAAAAATAATACAGAACAAAGAGAATGAAGAGGAGAATCCAGTGCTCTCCTTTTGATGCTTAGTGCCAATATGTTGTCAAGTTTTATTTTAAATAAAAGTAGTGAGATAAAAATGTCAGTTGCTCTGCTCCTGCCACACATTTGAGGCCTTGAACATTTTTTCTGAAGACTTTCCGAAGTGTTTCATGCAAAGAAAACACATGCAATGAAGTGCTCTATACTGATCTCCCTGCTTCCTGCATTTTCTACAGCATGAGTGAGCTCAAGGTTGATGTGGGAGAGACAAATACCTTTGATCATATTTGATCATAGATATTTGCTATATAACCTCATTTCCATTTTTCTGCTAGCTCTGTAATTTGAAAGTCTGGTCTGAAAGGGATACAACTACAGAGAAAGAAAGGTAAGCAATGAACATCACAAACAGAAGTTATTATTTCCCTCCACCTTCTTATCTGATTGTCTCCCTTTCCCAGCAATCTTCTTCCCAATAGCTACCTCCATCCTGATGCCTTCATTAACCACATAAACAAAGGGAAACCACTCCCAGGAATATCTGGAGATGTCCTATCCCTTTGAGACTCCAGTCCAGCAGCATTTCTGCACTCTGAGGCTCAACGGGCTTGTTTCTCCAGCTCTCTGCAACAGACTCCCTTCTGCAGTGACAGTGCCTTTCTGATGACCTACCCAGGCCAGCTGGAATAGATTCCTGGCACTGTATTTCCAGCTATGGAATTCTCTTGCTCATGGTTTGTGACTACTATTTTTTTCCACTTACAAGATGTGTGTTATATTCTCAATGATTCTCATTTATTTCTCCCTCTCCAGCCATTCCTCCTGAAATTATCCATTATAATCCTTTTGAGCCCTGCCCTATTGTGGTTAGTAATAGTTCCTGAATGGCACACCATGACCTGTATCATTTGCTTCATACGAGAAGAAATTCTCCACTTAGAAGTAGTCCATGATAATAAATTATTGTTGAATTTTATCTCATTGAATGACTGAAAATAATAATGTCACTTTGGGCAAAAAGAGACAGTGATAGTATCAGTAACTGCTGCTGAGAATATTGACAGTGAATTTGATGACAGTCCTTCAAGTGCATTCTTTCCCTATTAACAACTTGATTAAAACTCCTGTCTGTGTACAGCATAACAGGGCACTCCCTTCTTCAGATCCCTACAATGAGTTTAAAGTACTGTGAATCCTCTCATAGACTGGGAGCACTAGTAACTATATTTCAAAGAGAAAAATGCTTTTAAACATACATTAAAAGGTTGATACCAGCACTTGTAAAGAATATGTGTGAGCCTACTTGTTCCTACATGTATTATATGAGTATTTTTCATCTGCAGCAGACCGTAAAATTTCAGATTTTGTTGTTAAGTTCTGAAAAGCTAAACAGGCATTTACTAACAGTATATTTAAATCATAGAATCATAGAATGGCTTGGGTTGGAAGGACTCCAAAGATCATCCCTTTCTAACCCCATCATGAGCAGGAACACCTTTCACTAGACAAGGTTGCTCAGAGCCCCATCCAACATGGCCTTGAACACTGCCAGTGACGAGGCATCCACAACTTCTCTGGGCAACCTGTTCCAGTGCTTTACCAACCTCATAGCAAAGAATTTCTTGGTTTCAAAAGAGAAATCTTAGTTTCAGATGAGGCTATACTTTTCTTTAGACACAAAGGGCCAAATTATTATTTCAAATAAAATCTGAAGGATTTTCAATAATGTATCCACATGCTAAAACTGAAAATTTACTTATGCAAACAAATGAGACCTGCTGCCTGTCTGTCTCCTACTACTCAACAATATAAACTGGCCCCTCTATATGAGCATGATTTTAAGGACTGCAGAGTTGAACAGTATTTCAGGTTTGACTGGCGGTGAACTAGACAGAGCAGAGGAGCAGTCTAGAGGCAGAGTACAAGAAAGTACAATAATTTGCTGAGAACAGTCAGTTATGCCTGAGTTACCGTCAGGAGCAGTAGGGACTGCCTGGGCGCTTGTACTCAAGCTGGACAGATACGGACTCTCACCTCACTTTGACTGCATTAATACCTAAGCTCCTACATCCTGTGCCATGTTGTAGGAGAGTTTCATTTGCTGTTTAACATCCTGTTCTAGGTAAACTCTGAGCTAAATCTTGTACTTGACATCAATGCTTAAAAATAGAAGTGTTCAGAATAATAAGCCAGGATGTAGAAAAACACTCATGCTGCTTCTCTGCTACAATGTGACAGCTGAAGCAAAAAGAATTTAAGGTTGGGGGTGGAGGGGGGAATGGCTTGTAAAGATCACAAAGTACCTTTCTATTTCAAGAAAATGGCAAAGGAAACCACCCTCTTTAAACACACTGTTTGTGCCTATTAATTATTATCTTCAAGTACGCTCCCCCTGGTGGGGATGAAAAAGGTATGCTCTGAAAAGCAAGAGCCCAAAATGGTATTCTGATTCTTGCCCTATTTCACTTTTCACCCTAATTGCAGACTAGCACTAGGCATGCTTTCAGTTCATTATTCTCTACAGAGGCCTGCTAATGGTATTTCATCTACTGCCTAATTCTGCAGCTTTAACATGGAAAAATTTCTTTCAAATTCAATACTGATGGAGAAGAAACAGTAGGTCTTGCCTGTCTGCTTTTTGTTTAGCTGTTCAGTAACTGGATAAACATTAACCAGCTGGATAGTGCAATTATAATTTTTTTTAAGGTACTGTAAATGCTTGCAACAGCATAGTATCTGGCAGCCTCACAAATATTAATGAATGCATTCTTGTTCCACTCACGCTATTAAAAGCGATTAAGTAGTTTCACAGAGGTCATGCAGAAAATGAATGGCAGAACCAAGCACCGAGGAAAATCCAAAGCTTTCTTACTAAGAGATACTTTTTCAGACATCCCACAGCACAAACAGAAATAAGCAGAAGAAATACAATTAGTGGAGGAATTGACATTGGGCACTAATTATTTACTATGAGCCTGAATGTACTTAGACACCATTTCCAATGAACTCAGCAAAGAGCTTGCTCAACAAGATCAGGAGTAAGGGTTTAGGATTTGGATTAAAAACATTAAAAAAAAGTAAACACTAATATCCCCCTCTAGGGAAATCATCTCTACTAATTATTTGTCTACAGCTTTCCTCAGTATTGCAGTCTAAACTGCATTTGTAAACATGGGTCCATTGTTCTGTAACAAACAACTCGGGCACTTTTAGGAATTCCTTGCTAAAATGTATTAGAGCAAATTAAAGTTTTGAGTTATTATTAACTCTCTACAGAAAGAACAGAATTTCTATTCATAATAAGGGAGTTACCGATATTTGGAGACAAATATATGGGAACGTCTCTGTTAACTGTATTAGCTCTAAAGTTAACAAAGTCATCAAACACAATGGCTGAGCCTATTATTGTAACAGAATTTTCAAATGTTGAAAGCTATTCACAAGTATAATCAAATGGCACCCTGAAAGGAATAAACTTTTTTTTTTGTTATTTTTGCTCTTAAGCTTTTAAGTCTCATGCACTTTTATGCAAAAACTATTTTTTACATTATTCACAAACGCCTTGACCTATAGGTATTTTTTTATTTCTTACAAATGCATGCATAAATAACGACAAATACAAAACAATTCACAGTTTATGAAGATATATTTAGCCCTGATCAAAATTTAAAGTATTCTTTTTTCTATTAAAGTTATGTAATTCTTGTTTGTGTACAGTGGTGACTAGAAAGCTTTACATGTGCTTCTTATTCAAAATAAAAAAGTACAAACGCTGTAAGAAGATTCTCAGCATTATCTTACATTGTGTGGAGGGGAAAAAAAGCATAAGTACTTACGTAAGTATAGGCACCTTCTTTGGCAAGTATTTATGTTGACACATGCCAGTGAAGTCTCCCAGATTGTTCTACTCAAAATTAGTAACTATGCCAAATTGTTCTTGTTCTTCCTCTGATTGGGACACTTTTTATTTCCTCTTAAATGGTTTCATTTATTTCATATATTTTTCATTTTCTTTTGTAGGATCTAGAGGAGTCTTAGGGATGACAGTGACATAAATACACTTCTTGTGTAGAGGGATATTTTTAAATAAGAAGTGGTCAATGGTATAGTTACTAAGAATAATCATCATCTAGTATTGAACAAGTTATGAATAGGAGGAAACTCCTATGAAGTGGGCTTTTGTTTTAATTTTCATTTATTTGTAGTAAAAACTGATGAATCAAAATCACATTTCTGTCAGTGCACACCAGATACTGGGATGGGTCACTGCAGGCCATTCACATCTCTCCTGTCTTTAACAGCCATGGCTTCTTGGTATAGAGGACAGAGATTCTGCTTCCTCCTGTTTTAGGTTAGATTTATCATGCCTTTTGTTCATACTCTTGTTAGACTACACATTTGTAATGTTTCAGAAATTATAGGCTCATAAAGAATTTGGCTTTCCACAAAAGGTCCAGGACCGGAAACGGAAGGGTGCAAAATTTCTCATTAAGGATGTCAAGGCTTAAGACGCCTTCAGCTGGGGTTCAGCTGTGGAAGACACGGCAAAGGAAGGAAAGGTAGGAGAAAATGACACATGTAGCAGCTGTCTGTTCTGGAATAAAAAGATGTCAGACCGGGGTTGTTATGTTTCTCAGCACAGCCACTCAGAAAGTACTCTCCAGATTGACCTGAGAGATATGTTCCCAATATGTGACAAAACCCAAAAAAAGCCTTGCAGTTGCTTGCAACTTGGTACCAAGGAACCACAGGGATCCAGCAGTCTGAGTCTAAGACTCATACAGAGATTCTCCTGTTCTGAAGAAAATTATGTATTGTTTGATCCGTGTTAAAATGTATTGGCCAAGAGTAAAAACATAATTGTGGTACACAACGTAAGTGTTAACAGTTATGCTGATGGAATGTATGGGAAATAAAATTACATTTATGGCTATGCATTATGAAACATAGTTTTAGCTACAAATATGTTTGAGTCAAGTTTTCTGTATTTAAAGCATTTCAAATAATCTTAAATTGGTGTATAATGAAACACCAGAAAAGCACATTCTATATAATGATTTGGAGTCAGTTTTGTTCCTGCTGCATTGCCCTTTCTGCGATCTTGGATGCAGCTGGGAGGAGGAGGAAGAGGATTTCATGTGAGGAACCAGAAGAAATGGGGGTTTCAGTGCACTGGCCTTCACAGAACCCCTTGCAGTTTGTACAGGAGTCTTTGGCCTCTTCCACCACCATCTCCAGAAGTACATTCATTCCAATTCAGCATTGGAAAGGGAGCACTTCTTTCCTTTTCCCTTCTCATCTATGTCTCCCACAAACAAAACAGAAAGAGGAGACTTTTATCATTCCTAGGCATGCAATCCAGGATTCTCTTAATGAGATCTAATGCACAACAGGTTTCTGTAACTAGCCAAGAGGCAAGTAATATCTACTGCAGTGTATTAAAATGTATGTGAACTATGGACCACAAGTAAAGCTGATTATTTCAGACTAGACCAGTGTGTAATTTTTGTACTAGGTCAGCTCAGCTCCATAGGTGGAAATGGTCACTGCTGCACTGTACAAATTCTCCAGTCATTATGTAGACCTTGCAGGGAAGTGAAAGAAAGTAAGTGAAAGAAAAGTCATAGGGACAGCACATAACCAATTATTTTCTGCACTTTTGCAGCTTGTTCCCCTGAAGTTACTTTTCCAGCTAATCCAAAAGGTGGACAAAGTTCATTTCAGCATTAGCAATCTAAAATCAAATCTCAGCTGAGATTAATTTGCATGAATAATGAAACCTGTTTTCAAGTGTGGTATTATTTATATATTTTTTTAAAGTAAATGCTTACATTTTTATTTTTCTAGGGCACTACCTCTGACCCTCTTGGCTTTGTTTTGTGCTTTAAGGTTCAAACTAGTGACCAGATGGAAATGGTTTTATAGCTCCCTGACTGCTGTAGAAGCAACTGAGGCAGATACATAGGGCTGAGAATTATTTAGTTTGACAAGCAATCAGGAGGATATTTTCAGAATAATAAATCAAACTCACACCCCTGGACAGACAGGACACGGAGATCTAGAGCACTGATTTTTGTGCCCCTGCCCTGATGAGCAGAGGTGCCACAGCCCATTGTTGACTTTCCACCAACCTCAGGCTGACTGCCATCGTCTGAATCCAAGTGACATTGATTTGTCTGGACTGCTTTATAATCAAGCAGGGCACTGAAAAACCCAATTTTACATTTCTACAACAAAAAAGGTTTTCCAGAGAAATCCAGTGAAGATGGGCCTGTCTCTCAGCCACTGGAATAGACCATCCAAAGGTTGACGGGCAGACCAGAACCCACTCTAGGATTTTTAAGTTGTTCAGCATCATTCTCATTCCTGAGGCACTTGTGCATGACAAACTGGGGCTGCTCCATTCCTCCAGCTGTCCAGGAGCTCCCTTTGCAGCAGGTCCTCACCCTGACAGAAACATGGAAGGCTCACTAGGGTGATGCCATAACATTCCCATCTGCAAACAGCATTGAAATAAAGCCAGAAGAAAACAAGATTTCCCCCCCCCCCCCCAAGCTGTTTCTAGTGCACAATCTAGGGCACAAAAAACAAGGGGACGCAGCCAGCTCCGAGCACAGGCCCTCGCGAAGCTGCTGGCCAGAAGCGGTTCTGCAGGTGGATGGGGTTTGGCAAGGGGACAGGGTAGTGGCATCTTTTCTCCGTGCCACGGGGGAGCATTTTGGTGTCCACGCAGACTTTTAAAAACAGCCTCGGCTCTGCCAAGGTACAAACACGTGGGAGGGTGTGCCAGGCTGCAGCTGGAACTTCACCCTCGCGCCAAAGCCGCCGCGCTCCCAAGGGTGGGGATAGAAGGCGGGGCCCGCGGGTGGGCAGTGTGTGTGTTAAATTACTACTTTTAAAAAATATTTATTGTTATTCCCTCCTGAAGTCAGCGGCGGACTTTTTCCCCTCAAGATCTTAAGGTTCCCCCCACCTACCCCCGCCCCTTCCCCCCGCCCCCCAGCCAGGGGAGGCGGGAGGCCGCCGTACCTGGCGCCCTCTGCCTGGGGAGGAGCCCCGACGGCCGCGGCCGCCGAGCAGGTGGGCACGGGTGGGCAGCGCTGCTGCTGCCGAGGGTGGGAGTCCCCGGTGCCCTCGACTTGCCCCGCTGTCCGAGCGAGCCGAGAGCGCCAGGGTGGGGGCGCGGCGGCCGCCTCCTCTACCCTCCGATAGCGGGGGCCGGGGCTGGAGCTCCCCCCGCGCCGCGGGGGCCGGGAGGACTCAGCGGACAAACTTGGTGCCGCGGCTCGTCCCCGGCCCCGGGCAGCGCCCGGCCGAGGGGGCAGGGAGGGCACAGGGTGGCGGGGACACCCGCGCCCCTGAGATGGGGTTACTCACGGCGGCGGCGGAGGAAGCGAGGCTGCAGGTCAGGCACAGCCTGTGCGTGGTGCTGCTCTTCTGTTTTGTCAAGCAGAGGAAAAATGGGTTGTTTTCAGGCGGCAGTGGATGGGAAGAACTTTTTTTTCCTAGTTCTCGTCCTTGCAGTAGATGTGCTGGAATAGGTCACCTGAGAAAACGGGGCTGAGCGATTGTAAAAGCTACTGTGTATTAAATACTTAAGTACATATTGGAAGGGGAATGCTGGGGAAGTGTTGGAAAGAAGCTCTTAAAGGTGTAATAATAATTAACATGGATAAAATTGAGACTGAAATCTCGTCACTTTTGCATAAGCCTGTTGGCGCTAATGCAGAGCAGCAGGGAGCGCGTTGGTAAAAGATGTGAAGGGGGGGGTTGTTATTACTCTTTAGATATGCTCGGAGTTTGCAAAGGCATAGCAGAAGTGGGTTATGTGACAGCTTCCATCTCTGCGGTATGGAGGGAGGGTAGGTTTGTATCGCTCAAGAAGTTAATGAATTTCAGAATAGGAAGGACACATTAGACCAGCATGCCTTTGTGGTTTCTTTTGTTCTGAAAGTGGAATATTATTAAGTAAGGTTTCTGAAAGATAGCAAAATAAGTCTGATTTAGGAGATAAGATAAAGGTTGATGATTTCAACACAGAACGGGTTTTTGACAGTCTGAATTTATGGGCTGAAGTCTGCAAGTGCTCTTCCTGATTCAGACTGAATTTGTGATAACAGCGATACCTGTTTTTGCGCATGCTGCATGAATCAAATCGTTGAGCTGCTTCCTGATACTATCAGTGTTTTCAGTTTCTCCATCTGTATATCCAGCACAAGTTCCTGTTTATTTAACAACGTGCGTTTGTTTCATCACTTTTAACGTCTTCAGTTCGAGTACTTTGTCCTGAAAGACAAGCCACAGGGCAGATGATCACGGAAATGAATATAACTTTATTCTGTGATGGGAGTCAGAGCTGGGACACTTGTTAGGTATGTGTGCGTGGGGATGGTTCCCGTTCACTGCGCGAACCTGTGACCCAAAACAGTGTCCCGGCTGGAATGTGCAGGCGGTGCAGACGCTGCTGCCACCCACGGCTCGTACGGGACATTGCCCGGAGTGCAGTGGAAAGATTGAGTCTGCTTTGCCATCAGGTACCGGCTTCTATGTGCAAGATAACATATGAGAGGCTCAGTGTGGGACTTATAAAGCAGATTGTGTAAGTTTGTTTTGCTAAATTGATGGGATACTTTGGCTGTTTTGCTGTAGAGGACGGGGACAAAATCTGGGTTAGATTCATAACCAGAAAGAATTCTGTAGGAGTTGATGCTTTTCCTGTCGAAGATATAGGTTAGGGAATGGGGCTTAGCAGCCAACATGCAACCACTCTTGATGTTATAGTGACATCATTATTAAACATTCTTAAGTGTTATTTACAACATCTTATTAATAGTGAGGCTCCAGTTGGCAAAGTGGCATACAAAATTGCACAAAAATGTAGATACCTGTACCAGCTTGTGATAAAGGATGAAACTTATTTTTCTTTATTAATCAAGGATAGATTTTTCTCTAAAGACTGGAGTGTATAAATAGTTTGATCAGCTTTGCATACAAGCTTTGGTTGCTTAGGGGCAGAAGCAATGCTTATTTCATTAGCTGCAGTTCTCAAGTTACTGCTGGTTTGGATCTATTCCTGAAAATGATTGAGAAGCACTTGAAATTCAGATTCTGTGATTGTACTGCATTGAAAAAGGCAACATATTACTGTATTTATCAAGTCATGTAGTATAATACAAAGCAACTTGCTCTTTTTTTTTCTCTCTCTCCATCGGCACTTCCCAGAGGAAATATAATAAAGATACTGTAACATCTCAATTTCAGTTACTCCAGTAAGGGATGTACAATCAATGCTCGGACTCTGTAAATAATGACTACTAAGTCTGAATTTGCAGAAAGTTGTTTTTTAACAACAAATCAAAACATAGCAGTGTAACATCTCGGTAATCACATCATAAAAGTCAGCAGTGTTTGCTGAATGTCTTAACAGAACATAGCCAGATCCTCATAGATGCTCTTTATACTTAGTAATTTTGTTGCTTTATGAGATCAGTATTTTGGGAAATTCGTTGTCCTCTAAAAAGAAGACCTTGAATGGAAAACAATGTCTTAGACATAACAAATAGAAAAATATTTGCACATTTTAAGAGATAGATATTAAGAACTTCAAAGTAAAATAACATAATTTACTATTTTCTGTTATATTGAAATATATATTAGCTGATGTCAAGTATTAAATAGTTTAATATTAATATTTTAAGATATTTTACCTCCAAAGAGAAACAAATCAATGAAAAGATTGGTGTGAAATCTCTTTGTATGTTTGTTAGTCATCACTCATCTATAAGAATTACAATATTTTTCAGAAGCATCTGCTTTTGTGGAAGCTTTTCTTCTCTGTGCTCAGTGACTGGGACAAGTTCAGTTCAGTCTTCAAAAGTAGGTGAGACCGGACAGGCTCAGTTAGCTCTCTTACCCTTGATTTCCATAAGTTACTGATCCTGCATATGTGTGAGCATTTGCTGCGTTATTGTGTGGGTATTTCATGCAGTTCATGTAAGGTCTAATAAATGAGACCACAGATGAAAAGTTGAAGCTCTGGAAAAAATGATCCTAGGTTCTGCTGTGCCAGAATAAAGATTCCAATCTTCTTCAGACGATATGTAAAATTAGTGTCTTAATAAACACAATAAGGAAGTATAATATCTAGTGAAGTCTTTTATCTAGAAGTCTTTGGTACTCACATTACACCGAGTTACTAGTGGTTGCAGTGCTGTTTTGAGATGCAGCTTTCTGTAATGCCTTTACCACTGTTCTTATAGATCTTCCTCAATTAGTTTCTGTTCTTACACAAAGTAGTTACTGTCTTTGAAAGGCTGAAGCTTTCTGAAAAATGACTTATAGTAGCAAAACATTAATGGTACTTCACAGTTGCATTTTCATCTGTGGTCATTCTGCATCAAGTTTGTCCAGTGGCTTTGTAGTCAGGGTGAACAGAGGTATAAACAGTGCAAACAGAAAAAATGTCCTTGGGGCTTCCAGATTGGAGAGAAAGAGGCTGTATTTTTAGACAAAATTGTATTTTTTTTTTAATATGCCCACCTTAATTTGATTTCTGAGATCATCAAGTGGGTTTATTCAGTATTACATACATGACAGCTGCCTTTGGATTGCTTCAAAACTATGTGAAACAGCTAAAGGATTTTCATAAGGTGTGAAAAGCATGTTTTCATTCCATGGTAATTGAGATAACAGCTGAAATGGATTTCACTACCAGAAATACCTCTCTCTCAAATAAGATCACACATGGAGAGCCTGATTCTTCTTTTCATTGACTCTGTGTCATCTTTCACTGCTGTTACAACCCTCTGTGACTGAATGGTGTCATTTTGTAGCCAGTCCGGGCAGAGGAGAGCAACATAACAGCTATACTATAGATATAGTATAAGTGATAAAGTGAAAAGCAGAGGAAAACTGGACCAAAGGTCCCTGAAAGATTAAGTTCACTAAACATAAGAACAGAAAATTCAGCATGAAAGCACTTGCTCAGTCTTGACCCTGCTCTTACAAGTGTCTAAGAAAACTAAAACTGTGTGTCTGCTCTGCAGCTTCTGTGTAATGGATATGCTATATACTTCATTTACACTGTTGGCAACTAGAATATCTGCCTTGATAAATGGAAGTGTTGGCTAGAAATTGCATTGCTTCTGCTTGATTCATAAGAGAGGGGTAAAATGAACAAAGTGAATGAACAGGTTGAGAGATAATAACCCCTTTGTGTTGGTTTCTTTCACAAGCTATACACAGGTCTGTAAATGACTGTTGTACCATTGAACTTCTTCCACTTGCTATATCGTTTTCTTTTCTTCATTATATGTAACAAAAAAGGAAAAAAGAGGAGAGCAGAATATGGTACTGGATCACAAGGGAAGTCTTGGGGTCTTTTGTTTCTCTTTCGTATCCTCTTGTTTGAAAGGTATAATGTTATTGCTTTCCTAACTGTCACAGTTTTGTGCAAGGAAAAATGTATATATGTGAGTGCTACTGACTGTATACAAAATAGTCCTGACAGGTTTTGGGCTTTTGTCCAAGTCAGTTACGCTTTTTTTGTATGCTAAAGAAGAAGAGAAATAACACCATATCTGTTTAAAATCTATAGATCTGCTGGGTTTGTTGAGTAGGCACATAAAGAAAATCAGGAGGTGCATAAAAGGCAAGCCAGGCTTACCTATCAAGAAAATGAACTGGGTTTTTAGCAACTTATTTTCAGAGGAAATGTTTGCTCCTCTTGGGGATGCGTGAATTGCTGCAAAAATATCTGTCAAATTCTGCCCAGGATTTGGACAGAAAATTGATTTAAGTGGTCAGTTGTGTGAGTGTGAACAGCTCGTCACAAGTTAGTAATGTTATTTCTCTTGCTGCAGCTTGTATTTCCTTGAGTATTTTCAGAATTAAACCCTAAAGAATTGACCTCACTTCTACAGAAGATAAAAGAAAATTTAGCATAAAAAAATAATAAGAGATGAATTAGTCCCTAAATCAGTAGATTGGCAGAGAGGGTGAAGAGTATCTCTGTAGTGTACCATGTGAGTGATGGATGTGGGGCCTAACAGGGCATTTAATGCAGAATGAAAGCCTCATTTAGCCTTGAAACTACTAAGCAGCAAGGAAATTATGCAAAAGCAGATTGTACAAAATATTCTTGGATCAAGTGATCATGAGTTTACATTGACTTAACAGTAGGACAAATGATGTAGTGCCATGTGGGGGTACTTGAGCTTGCTCTGAACAAGCTGTACCAGGAGCTGTAAAGGCCTGGTGTAGCTGCAGAATGAGTATACTGTGGTCGCTTTGCTCCTTTCCTCTGCCCAGACTGTTTTACCTGGTTGTTTTTCTAATACTTCAGTCTTTTATCCAATCCATCAGGTGGAGCTTTGCACATTGACCTTAATACTTACCAGCTCTAGTCAGGATATACCTCCTGATACATCCTGGAATCACATTTCCTGTTGTTTTCAGAGCTGGATGAGCCTAGTTCTGCATTTCTTCTCTTTTTTCTCAGTACTAGCAACCTGTGCTGAACCTCTAGTATCATGCAGAATTAGGTACTTTTGTACCATGTGCCATGTTTCTTTCACCAGAGCAGAGGACTCTACATTTTAAATGAAATGGCTTCTTTTGCCTTGCCTTGCATTGGCAGCAGGTGACATGTGAGGTGAATGGTGAGAAGGACAAAGACGAATGTGGAGAGGAGGAATGGAGAGACTGGTAAACCACTAGAAAAGAGGAGAAATATTCACAGTGGAATATAGAGGAAGGGCCAGATCCAGACTGAGCAAAGTGAAAGCTGGAGTCCAAAACCAGCATAAAACTTGACACCAGAATTAGCAGAAATGAGTGAATCCTTGTCCTTACCCTGCTTGGTCTGATGGTAGCAGATACTGGCTGCACTAGAAGAATCTTTGGGAGTGGATTCTGATCTACCTGTTCAAAGAAGGAAAACTGTAGACAACCACTTTGGTCCTTTGTGTCTATGACGGACACAAATGCAAAAAATACTCCACCGACATTAATCCCTAGAATTATTTTCCTTCTTCCAAATTGAGTATTTTTGGATTTCTGGTGTTCATTGCTTATGCTGTGTGTAAAGGTAGGTATCAATCTCAATTTCCTCTCTGAGTAAAATGACTTTCACAAAGCGTTACAGCTGAAGTCCTTTAATAAGTCAAAGGGATGAATCTTCAATTTGGTAAAACTCATTTTGTTTTTTTCTGAGAACTTTGTTTTATTAGCTATTCAGAACTAGGCCTACAAATCAAAACATCTTTCATCAGGGATTTTTTTGTTGTTGCTGCAGTTGCGACTGCAATTTGTTGTTCATTGCACAAAGTGAAATTATTGTCCTGAGTAAACGGATATAAGTCTGGAAGTAGATATTTTGTGCATTGCCTTTAAAAACAGCTAACAATTTTCTGTACAAGAAGGCATATTTACACCTTCATGCACATAGGAAGTTTGACATCAGCTTTGACACTTAAAGGACAGTGAGAACACTTTGCATTTTATTTTTTCAGAAGAATGAATTAGTTAAAATACAAAAAAAGCAGTATTATGGTAGCGTAGCAAGCCTTCCTTAATAGCAGAGGGGTTTATGTACATTTTACTTATAAGTATTGAAGCCTTACCCTGGTGTAAAGAATATCTAAGATGAAGATATCAACTATGTCATTGAAATGGAATAGTGGTTTCAAGAGGATTGACAGATAAGGGCATCTAAGTGAGAATGTATAAGCATGTTCAGAAGTTATAGTTTAATTTCTTAGACCATTAGGGTTAACATTTTTAACACTGGAAATTGATTTTGAAGGGGAATTAAGTAATCACAACTGCTGAAAACCAGGATAAAAGCTTCCCATTCTTTCTTTGAGATGAGGATTTCCCCAGCAACTTATTCCTGCAGGTGACCAGATCATCATGTTTTACATCTCTTGTGAAAGACAATTTTCCTTATCACATACAGTGACCCTGTGCTGGGGCCTGATATTCATACTGTACTGAAAGGAAGAATGACTCATGTTGAATTTCAAGATTCATTTTCCTTGCATTGCTGGTATTAGACTGTTCCTTAATCTGATAGGTATCAGCCTGACACGGCACATGTACAGGTTTCTACAAATTATTTTTTTCAAGATGGAAAGATGTGAAAACAGGATCTCTGATAAAACATCATATGGTTGAAAGGGAAAATTTTAGAATTATTTCAGACATGGATTTTTAAAGTCCTGTAGTCTTCTAATACCCACGTTTGCAAATTCTTCTCACTTGACTGGCATTTGAAAACAGTTGTTGAACTGTCTACAGCAAATATAGAAAAGCAAGGTGCTTAATACTGCCTTGTTTGCATTTTCCATTTTGACACTAGCTACTTAATTGGAAAGCAGAACTTTCTTCTGTTGAGGGGGTTGGTTAAAAAACATGAGGATATCTTTTGGTGAAAACCATTCTGTGTGTACAGGTATACTTTTCAAATAATTCTATATTATACAAATTATAGTGAATTAATTTATGAATAACTATAAAGAAATGTATCATTAATAATTATGTGAAAACATACTATTTACTTGGCAGAGGCTGAAAAACTTGCAAGTGTTAACCTGGAACATCAAATTGCCCTTACTGAGAGAGCTCAAGTGCTGTGGACACTGAAACTCTTGAGGAGTATAATAATAAACAGTTGCCTTCAGAATGTGGCAGTGACCTTGAACGTCCACTGAGCTTCACTTTCTTTAGCTTACGCTAATGATTAACTTTACTAATGACTGTATATCAAATTCACCATTGTTTGTATAACTGGCAGTGAAACAGGCCATGTCTGCTTTTGCGTGGATGATACAGTATTATTTTCAAGGAAACCCTTTGTATAAATTGTTTCCTTTGCAAAGTTATGTCTTTGTGCAAGTCCTAATTGCTTCTAATTTACCTCATTTGTCTTTGGACTCTCCAATTTCAGGTTAATGCTACAATAGGCACAATATATTTCTTCTTTGTGTGTGTTGTTCTTTTCTCTTACTCCTTATTTAAAGGAGGATGATGAATTCTCTTATTCTGCTCCCTTACAGCAATCAATCTTCTATGACAGATCCCCATGGAGCAGAGGAAGCTACACCCTGAAATAGTCATTATAGGGATGTGAAGTCATCTGCACAGCTTTGCCTCTGAAGGGAGGTTTGTCAAGGCACAGCACTTTAATTTCTGGTCTCAGCACCATAGGGAACCCAGCAGAGGTCTGCCCACAGCACACATGGAAGCAAAGTGTCCCCAGATTCCTGTAATCTCTGCTGCGGCAACCCCAGACAGTTTGTTGCAGTGTTATCAGGCTCCTGAGAGAATAAGAGTCATGCTGGGTTTTTTTTAGGCAGAAAGGGGGTGCAGCCCTTAACTGCATTAAGCTTGGTGGAAGTAGTCCAAGATGAGATGAACTTACAGTCCTTGGCTTAAATTCAGGATACTGCTACGTGCTGTGAGACAATCCTACAGACTCTGTGTAGACAAATGCTGGTTAAGAGTGTTTCATCAGGTATTTAATGGAGGAAGAGCCCTCAAGGTTTGTACATTTCTGAAAAAGCCAGATCCTGCCTTTAGTTGCAGTGGTGTAAATGGTGACTGAGAGCAGAAATTTCTCTCAAGTTGTATACAATTCAGGTACTGTCTACTAAGAGATGGTGAAAGGCAGGAGTTTTCTTTGTCAGCCATAGGAATAAACATGTGAAAGTTTAAATATATATATAGTAAGATAGGTATGTATATGAGTATTTGCCTTTCTTCTCTAAAAGAAGGTTCTAACAGTTTGACACTTCTGCACTGCTCTTGAATGTCTCAAATACAGCAGAGACTATCGAGGTTTTTGTGAATGGGGTTATCTTTGCAGGGCAGAAAAGAGACAGGATATTCAGAGGTATTGATTCTTCCTTGTTAAGTTCTCTACACACAAAAAGTTGTTCACACTAAAAAGAAGAAATAAATGTACCATCCAATGCTTAAAAATTAAATGGTTTGATTCTGTTATAATTACAGTCTAAACCAGCTCATTCCAAACAGAAGCTTTATCCAAGTCATTTCCAGTTGTGTGATATGACAGCAGGATAATTGATCTATGTAACACACATCTATTGTTCTGGGCTTTTTCTCTTCTCTGTATCAGGTGTTGTACTGTCTTTAAAAGATCTGTGGAGTGCTCATACCAGTGATTTCAACTTTTACTCATTGACATTTCACAGGAGCAAACAGGGACACAGTTAGGCTAGCTGTCTACTTTTCAAGTCATGAAAGTGAAGCAGATGCTTATTGATGCTGTTTTTTCACATGTAATTTTGAAATTATTTTAATTTTCTGTTAAAATGCAAGGACTTAAAAGCTATATCTCCGAACAGTACTGTTAATGAGGAAATCATATTTGTTTATATAAAAGCTGGTTAAAAGATAAAACCAGAGTTTGTGGTCTACTTTTTACCTTCAGTTTTTAATCAAGAAAATAAGACCAATAGATAAGCTTTCCTGCACACCTTTGAAATATCTACGCCAGCCTTCACTTTGAAGGGAGAAAGTCTGTACACTTCCCCAAAGCTGTAGTACCTGCCTCAGGGTGTGCAGCTGCAGTGATTGCAAATCCAGTAATAATGAATCAATTATTTTACAGTCCTTTCTCTAAATTGATTAAAAGGGTCCCATTTTCAGTTCCAACTGCGTGTTGTTTTGTGCTACTGACTATACCACCTAGAGACCTAACGACTTTACTAATTTAAAAAATGCTACTAGTTAATTTTGTGTATAAATGCATTTTTGTGTTTAATTTTTGTGTATAATTGGGTTTTAGTTTTTTTCCTCTGTCTTTTCCCCATCTATACATTGTAATAAATTGAAGATACAGCTGTTTCATGCCTTCACTTTCCACGATGGGTAAAGGTATTTTAGAATAGTTTTTGCAGGCAGACCTATGGTGGTTCTGCTGAGTGTCACTGTGGCAGGAGACATATGAGCTGGCTTAGTGCAGCTCTGTGCTCCCAGCAGGACTTTGTCTTAGTGTGAACCCAGGACTGGGGTTGTGGCAGTGATACTTCAGGAGGAGACCTTTGGGAAGTGCTTGGATCAGAGCTTATGTACATCTGGTAGCTGGGTAAAATGAGACCAAATCTACAGAAAAGCTTAGAAAGAGGTTTTGTGTTTCCCACAGGTAAATCCAGCACAAGACTTGAGAGCAGTCCATGAAGAAAGATCTACACCTCCTATGTCTTGTCTGACCCTTCAAAATTATAGTCTGGGTGGAGACTTTATTTGGGCCTATAGAAATCAGGCCCTTGGGTTCTACATTGTGGACTGTGCTATGTTTCTTAAACCCAGCTGTTATTCAAGCAAGGACTGTGTGAACATGCAAGAAATGATCTGTGATGCCTGAAATTACCAGTTTTAGAATTACCCTTACCAATAGAACAAAAGAAGACTAGCTGTTTTGAGATCAGAGAATAGTAAGAATATTTGCTGACTGATGAGAAGTTCACTGACTTGTGAGAACTAAAACATCTCAAAAACTATAACAAGTCCTTGTAAATGTATTTCTGAATTACATTTCTTATATTCCACAAAGCTGATGCTGAGGAGTAGGAAAAACCATTTTGCTTAGAACAATGTAGAATCATCTGCAGTGGAGTGCAAATGGGATCAAACTGAGAGAAGAAGAAATTAGGCTGTGTGTCAGGCATTATGAACTAAGAGTTATTTGACTGTGAAAGAGCTTCCCAAGGGAAATAATACAAGCCACATTATTTGGGACACCTAAAATTAGACTTCAGAAAGCACTAAAAAAAAGTGTACAACCTTGCTTTTGTAGGGAGGTGGACTAGAAAAGGCAGGGTTTGGGATTTTCTTCTTTTTTTTGCAATAAATTCTGCAATTGTTGGACCTGATTCTGTTCTATGGTGTTTAAGTCAAGCTGGGATTTACATTGCTTCTTGTCTTAGCAAACTGAGGCTAAACACATAGGTTTCTCCCTTCCACCTGTTGCTGACTTTTGAAACTATATCTTTTTATTTCTGTCCCTCAGGGATAGTTCAGATCCTGCTCTTCCAATCATAAATATGTATATTTAGAGCAGTGGAGAAAGAGCACATTGCCTTAAGGATCTTTTTTGACATTTCCCTCTTGTCTGGCTCTTATCAGACATTAGAACTGATCAATATGATATTCCTTTCTTTTTTTTTAATTCAGAATTTATTTAGCTTATAATGTGCAGAGGCAAATGAAATACGGCCTTTAACCAAGGAACAAAGGCCTCCAAGTAATGTGTGTTGACATACTGAAAGTGTTGCAGTCTTCTCCATAATTTTCTTTCAATACAAACCACTTGAGATAGCTGCAGTAATACAAAAGAGGTTCTCACAGCAAATCCTACATATTAAAAATTGTAGATCGTGCATTTGTGACTAAATCCTAAGAGCCAGTTGTTTTTTCTTGTAAGTTAGCTTGAAGATGCCTGCCTTTATTGACATACAGTGTCTACTTCTGAGAGTGGCAGCACTCCTTTCAAAGCCCATTTGAACAAAGAGAGCCCTTATGTGGAAAATGGTTCTTCGTTGTGTAGGCAACACCCTGTAACAGTTGTGGTATAAAAAGCATGACTTCGCCTGTGTGCACAAAAGCATGCCAAGGTCAGGACATCAAGCCTCTGAATTTGTGGTAAGAGACAAAAGAAGGCACATATGCAGAATTTTCTTAAGGATGGTTCATTTGTAGAGGATTTGAAACAGCATGGGAGGAAATCTCTATGGTGTCTAGAGCATTTCATTCGAGGTCTGCTTTTTACTGCTCCCTGAAATGCATTTTTACTTGCTCTCACTGGACAGGAGGATTCAGGATATGGGAGTGGGATACATGGTGAACACTTCCTCTGCACTGAATGGTCACACAGTTTCTAGTCCTGGAATTTAGGCTGCATGGTTTGGAGGAATGGGTGCTGGGGCAAGGACTGGTGGAGGGGCAGCTAGAAAAGTCACCTGATGGCATTTCAGATTGTGACTTCTAAATACCAAGATCTGATTCCCATTTCCTTTCTCTCACTGCTGCTTGCCTCCAGTGTGCTTTACCTCCTGCTGCCATGCATGTGGTCTGCCACAGAAGCGTGGGTTGTATTTTTTTTTCTAATTTGACTAGGAGCATATTTCCCATTCTAAATCCTTAATGAAGACAAAAGGCCTGTATTGCAGGGTAGGAAGATACTAACCCGAAACATATTATTAGCTGGGAAGACTCATTCTCCTTATGTCTGTTTTTGAATGGCTTAACTGAGGAAAAGAGATATCTTCTGTTAATGGATTTTTGAATAGGGCAACAATGATGGTAGAACAGTGGAGACACTGTGATGCCAGCTTTCTTGGAATGTTTCCTTAAGCAGTTATTAAAGTGATTGTAACCAATTCTGTTAAAGATCAGGGTGCTTTGATATGTTAGTCCCTTGCATAGCAATCTCTCAAGGGAGGAAGTGAGTGTTTCATAGACTCCACGTTTCATCTCCCACAAAGTATTTTACAAGATACAGCAGAAGGAAAATACTCAGGTATTATCTGGATATTGTTCACATACACTAAGTAGGAAGTGAACATTTTAGCTTCATTGCCTCTTCCAAACTATCCCTCTAACAAAACAGCCAGGTATTCTCCTAAAGACTGCAACTTGCCTCATTTCTATGTTGTCTTCTCTGCTGAACTTTTCTAGATTTAACTTTTGTACCTCCTCCTTATACTGGTGATTCTGGATAAGCATGAAGTGCATGCTTTAAAAAATGAAGGGAGAAACGAGGGGAATATGGCTGGGGAATTGTGGTCCTTTCAACTTAACATCAATTTCTAGTAAAACATCAAAATGAGAAAAATGTTTTGAAATCCTTGGAGAAGACAGGAAAATGAATTCTCATCTATGGAGATGCGTAAAGAGCAAATCTGTCAAACCAATGTAATTTCTTGCTAAAATAAAGCCCTGCAGAAAGGAAAGATATAGCAGATGCCATATTTTGCATTATTGTAGGGCTTTTGACACTGTTTCACGTGACATTATGAAGAGTCTCAGAAGATAGTCATGACACAACGGATGTAAAACTATACATAAAACCATATTCAAAGAGTCCAAGAGTCACTAGCAAAAGAATTTACCAAGTATGGCTTGCAGAAAGCTCTCTTTGGCACTGCCTAGGACTTTCACTTGCAACTTTACTGATGAAATACAGGAGTTGCTTGTTAACTTTACAGATGACTAAGAGGGGATGCAGTCATGCCAAGGGCTGGGTTAGAGATGAAAATCAGTGAGTGATGTGCTGTCATTCTGCAGGAGATTTAAAACAAAAAAAAGCATATAGCTTTTTTATGAATATATGTGTCTGTTTTGTCAGTGTACTAAAGAAATGTGAAAAGTTAACATCTAAAATGGCAAGAAAAACATGGGTGATTTTAAGATTTGAAATGTCTGGTCCTTACATGCTATAATTTGGTAATGGAAGCTTTCATTTGTAGAATAATTTCTTCATTTATTATTCAATCATTGGGGGGAGTGCCTCTTTTTTTTCTTTTTTTTTCTTTAAACACTGAGCAAGTCCACTGCACCTTATAAATTTCCTTACTCTGTTGTTAGAGCTGAAAAACCTCTGGCATAAAAGTCAACAGAGTTTTTGTCCCTACAGGAGTGTCTACATGTGGTCGGCTGTGATTTGTTCTCTGCGGAATTGCATTTCAGGGCCATGGGCTAGATTAAGGCAAGACATAATAGTTAAAGTTGGACAGGCTGGCGTCTATGTGTTTGGTACTCATGGCACTTGTCCAGATCTATGAGCTTGCTCTTTAGATGAATGTTGTCATCAGATAACTGTAATGAGGCTGTTCGTACTGTATTTTTGGAAGCAGTGCAGTATAAAAGTCTTCAGTCTGCCGAGAACTAGATATTTGGCCAATCTTCAGCTTGCAGTATATAAACACATTCCTCTTTGTTTTTTCTTTTTATTCTTCCCACTTTTCTTTCTCCTCCCTTCCTTCTCCTCAAGGACATAGACTTTGGCTATATTTTTCATAGTTGTGTGAAGCTAGAAATCTGAACGGATGCCTGTGCCGCCACCACCACCTCCTCCTCCACCACCTCTACCACCCTCTGGAGGGCCTCCTCCACCACCACCTTCTGGAGGGCCCCCTCCACCACCACCTTCTGGAGGGCCCCCTCCACCACCACCACTGGTAAGATTGACTTTTTATTTCTATTAGGAAAAGCTTAGCTATAGTAGCCAGCTGGGAGCCCACAGGATTTTTGCATGGATATTCACATCAAATACCTGGGGCAGATGCTTGTTTTGCTACCATTTGTTCTTCTGTTCATTACAGCAATGGTCTCCAAAGTGATGTGTGTGCGATGACTCATTAATGTGCAGGAAGAAAACACTAGAACTTCTGTCATGCTCGTGTATGATTTATAAATAAATAAACATATGTATACTGGGGTGCATGCTCAAAATTTCTTTTACTGTTGGGGTGCAGGATCAAAACGTTTGGAAACTATTGCATTATGTGAAAATATGGTGAGAATTTAACATTTATGAATACTTCTCCTGCCACAGGGAATTCATTTTTGTACTGGTAATGTGCAGGGTGGTAAGTATTAATTTCTTCATCCTCTTTCTTACAGTTCCTATTAAGACTCAGAGCGTTCAGCTGTAGGTTTTGCTCTTTCTAGCACACGCTGTCTTCCTGGGGACAGAGCACAATATGCTTTTGTACATGTGCAGGAACAATTACCGCTTGTAACAGATCATTACTGTGTGTGTCATGAAGTAGAACATGTGCCTTGCCAGCATGTTTGCAATAAGACGAGGATTCTGAGCGGACTTTCAGAGTACTACATTTTCATACCTTCACAATCAATTATTGTACCTATGGTAAAACACGTTTAAGTACTTTATTTTATTCTGCAATCTTGAAACTCTCAAGACTGTTTTTGAACAGTAAAACCTGGCATAGTTGTGTTCAAGTCATAAAATCTTTTCCAACATTTTTCATATATTTTTCTGTCACTGCTGTATTTATTTGCAGGGTATGTTATTTCCTGTAGTAAAACAGTACATGGTACTTCAGCTGTAATTCTATCTTTTTTTTTTTTTTTAAGAACTTCATTTCTCTGTTGCATTTCCTGGCATCTCTGCCTGTTTTGTTCCCAGGAAGGTCTGTTGATTTTGCTTGATAATGTTCATAATGCTCTCATGTCATCTTTCTTTCCAGAAGGAGGTTTCCTTGCATGTTGCTCTCTGCTACTTTATAGGCTGAACCATTCTGAAAAATTCTCCATGAGTTGTGGAGATGAAGAAGAGGAATATAAAGACAGCAAATGAAATAAGCAGTGTTTGATTCTTTCTAGCATTCAGTTTTAACTTTGGCACCATGAGCACTGTTTTCAATTAGCAATTCTTCTGGGCTGGTACACAACCTATAGTTAAATGCCAAAATAAGTGGGCTGCATATTGTGAACAGCTTAATGTTCACAGCTGCAATTAAAGTCAACAGAAGCTGCAAATGTTCTTATCCTAAAAAACTGAACTTCTTAAAGTATCTAGAGACATTTTTAGACTCCTCTAACATATGCCAATTGTGAATGACTTGGGAAAGCTAAGAGGACCCCTAAGGACCACTGTGAACAAGTTTGGGGTTGTTTGTTTCTCCTCCTTTTCTGATGACTATAACCACTACCATGATAGGATTTTGGTACAAGAAGGCTTACTTTCATATGTTAGTTAGATCATTCTGTTTCAAGTGGGGTGATCTGTGCATAAAATATAGAGAATTTAGAGTCAGTTTTATCTTGGTGATACAATACAAACTAAACATATTTCTAAATAATGTCTGATATTAAAATAATCTAAATAAATCTAAATAATGTCTGATATTTTAGTAAGTGTTAATACTAAAAAGAGCACATGAGCCAACATAAATAATTAGTAAAGTAACATGGCAGAACATTGTTTTTTCTGTAACAGCAAAATGACCTTTCTCTGAATGAGGGACAGGATCTGAAATCTGCCTGGTGAGTTCAGCAAAAGCACAGTGTGTCAGCTCTCCAGCTGGGGCCAAGATACAGAGTAAAATCTTACAGTTGGGGAGTCCACGAACACTTGCTACAGACCCTATTTTCTTTTACTAGAAAGCTCTTTTCTAGAAATTGGCATCTGTATTTTACAGTTGCTAAGCTGCCCAGCTGTTGTTACAGCTGTTAAATTTACCGTTGGGGGATGAAAGAAGGAAAAATTTTAACAGGCATGTAGCTTTAAGGAAAACCTTCAAACCAAGTAAGTATTGTTTAGCCAGCAGCTGGAAAAGTTCCAAAGTAAACAGCACTGTGATTTTTATTATACTGGTATAATTAAACCAGAGTAACATTTACATGTTAGCAATTAAAAGTTAGGTTTTAATTTCACTTCTGATATGCAGATGAGCCACTAGTTTAACTTACTTGATTTATGTTAAAAGAAAAATGTCTGTGTGTAGGGTGGAGTTTTAGAATCCTGTCGTTTTGCATGGTGCCCTTGCAGGGGTACCATAGACTTGTCTTGCTTTTCTAGTTATGGATAATAACCATACTTTCCTCTTGCTTTCATTATCAAGAGATTTTTAGAAGATGTATTTCCCACATTATGTTTTTCTCTGCACATTTTCTTTGTGAATATTGTGAGCCACGATCCCAAATAATTTTGCAGTCTTTGCTTTGTGGAAATTCTAAGCACTGTTGGCACTTAACTTTTTTTTTCCGTTAACTCCTTCTTAAGGCAGAATAAAGTTAGGTTCTTTCCTAGTGTTTTCTAAGAGTTTTTGGACTTGCTGATGTTCTGTAAGTACTTGTAATGAATTCTGTTCACAAAAGTTGTTGCAAGGCAATACTAAAGTGAATTGGAGATGGTATTTAAGACATCCTAGGAGCCACCTGTGCCCAACAGCTGAAAAGCTACAGGCTGTTAGAGCAAACTTAGAAGAAAATAAAGTGGATTTCACAGGAGGGAATACTAGGGTATCTGCCATAGCAGATGTAGGTGGCTGAGTCAAAATGTAAATATAGCTAATTGGATTAATTGAGCATGTCTTCAAATGCCTGCCTTCAGGGGGTCATAGATAAAGATGAGAGAGATGAGTAGGCAGAATAAAACTGTGCCCCAGTGTGTTTTCTGGCAGTGGCTTACAGAATTCAGATCTGTTCTTGTTCGCTTTTCCCCTCTCCCTTAATAAAGGAAACTTGGAAATGAGGCATTTATGTGTTTGTTCAAAAGCTGTTTCAATTTATGGGCATGTGTGTGTCATGTAAGGTGAGATTTTTAATAGAGTTTTTTAGTTGTTCTGGGGGAAGAGGGTGGTGTGTTTAGAGTATTTTAAAGCTTTCTGCTAATGAAAAACTTTTTATTCCCCCTCTGTTTCTTTTAACACTCTTGTCTTTTAGTTTGTCATATGGCATCCTGGTTAGTTTTGGTTTGTCATACTTTCTGGAGGAGGCGCCACCACTGAGACTGATTAAAAATTTTCTTTGCCTAATTTCCCACGAAAAGCATCAAGAGAGAATTTTGCTTTGATAAACCATGTTCACTTTTCATGTGCAGTGAAGGCTGCTCACTGCCATGTAGCCTGCATATATATGAATTCCTAATGCTAAGACCAGTCATCACCTATTAAAATGTTAATGTTGAAGGAAGCGTGGATGTGTAGCAGCCCTACTGGGTTGTGCCTTATTCAGAGAAGATGTTTGTTTAATGATTCATATGTTTGTGGAGTTTAGGAAAATACTTCTGTTCTCTTTAGAATTGTTATTATTAAAGTCTTAGCATAGAAATTAACCCCCAAAATCACAATGGATCAGATGGTTAAAGCCAACAAAGTGGCACCAGGTGTTTATTTGCTGCCTTATGGCATATTGAAAACTAGTAGAGCAGGAGAAGAAAGGAATATGCTTACTTTGGTGATAGAAATGTGAAACTCGAAATAATGATGAATGCTAGACTGGCATGTAGATTATTCTTAATGATTACCTCATTCTTATTTAGTTAAAATTAGAAAAAAAATTGAATTACTGTTGTCAGTGTTTGCGAAGTTTGTTATTCTGATCTTATTTTCTACTCTTGTAATAAGAAATTCAGAAAAGCAATTCATCATGATATGACACTGTGATAAATTCCTAATTTACACAGAGGAAGGATTTCCAAGGCTCAGAAAAACATCACCAGATAGTGTTCCTTTTGCGGGGGGGTGAGGGTTGGTTTTTTTCTCTCCTTCATGCAGCTGTTAGAGTGCAAACCTTGCTGAGCTGTTTCCTTCAATCTTCCCAAGAAATTCAGAGAGCTACAGTGTTTTTCTGAAGTTGTGTGGGAGTTGGTTTTGCTCCTATGACATTTAGCACTACTGTTCTGTGGAAAGAGAACAAACAACATATGTAAAACATCCTGGCTGAAGATAATGATGATTTATGGTATTTTGATTTGGTCTTACCAAATATAGTATGAGAGAATGTGTGCATACGCATAAATGTTTGGGCATACTTGCTAATTATTTATTGTAAAAATTAAGGTAATTTCTCAAAGTTTTCATTCAGAACCCTGGACATGCAAGTGTAACACTGAAAGAACAGAATCATGCATGGTGCCAATTACAAAATACGTAGAAATGTGTTTACTAAAATTTTATGCGAGCCGTGAGTAAGATGATATTTATTACTTTGTCATGGAGTTCCTAGGCCAGGAGGTACTAAATCATAATGTTTATTGCTGATAGGTAAAACAGACTGGAGTGAGAGGGAGTGCAGCTTGGTAATATTGTTGATAACTGATGGTCATACAGACTGTGCTAAGTGCTGGGCAAAGCATGGCTGAAATTTTTGAGTGTTTTGTTCCAGCCAAAATAAAGGAAACTGATTTATATTATTTTAATATATCATATCTCACACCAGTCTGCTTTCATAAAAAGCAAGAGGCAATTATATAGAAAAAATGCTTTGTCTTTGTGTAGTTTATTTGACTTAATTTTCAGCAATTGGAAAATGGGGAACTGCATAGCTATGTCATCTCAAAGTGTTGCTGCTGTAACCTTCTACTCTTGTAGTCAACAAATACAGAAAGGGCAAGCAGGAACTGTGAAGATGTAAAGAAAGCAAATACTAGGTTGGCATTTCTCTGTTTCATCTGGAGACAGGTACAGGGGCATGTACTGCTAAATGTCATAGGAGCACATAGGTGCTAATCTTGAATGCTTTACTGAGATCTGTTAGGTGACCACTTTTAATGTATTTAGGTGATGAGTTCTGTTTTACAGGTTTCTTCATAATGTCATGTGTTCTACATGTCTGAATGGAATGGAAAGCATTTAAAGAGCATTCTTTCTCTTTATTTTTAATCTGTGTAATTTCCCACACACAAGTATGGAAATTGCAGCATGTTGTAGAGTTACCAGCTGTAAATGATCAGGCCCAGGTACTAGAAGCAGCCTAGCTGCAGAGAGCTAATAGGTTAATTTACCATTCTAATCACAAGGTAATAATGCCCTGAAAAATCAGTGCCCCATCTGTAGTGTATGCAATGGCTACATATTAAATTCCATCTGTCAATTAATATTATGCTTGTAGCCTTTTAATTAAAAGAGAACTCAGAAGTATAGCAATACTTGAGTAAGACTTCTCTGCCTGGCCGAAAGGTGACAGTGCAAGAAATGCTAGTTTCTTGTTATTCTCCTCTCTGAGGCTGACCATAATTTTGTCTGGATGCTAAAAGGCATTTCAGAATGGTCAGTAGCTTCTGCACATGTAACTGGGTAGGAGAAATGGCCTGCTGTTCTTAGAACAGAGAGAGATTAAACTGTGATGTGTGTTAGCAGTCACATGTTGAATTTTTTGTTGTTACTACTCATGGTATTCCTTATCAGTCTGGGGACCCTTTTATGACAGACAGAGAGAATAAACAGTGGTAGCATCACCAGCTCCCATGGTGGTATTTTCAGCCTTGTGCTGTTTGACATTTTCATTGCAATGCCAGGGGCTCAGGATTTCTTGTTCATCTAAGAGTTTTCACTTCTCTTTTCATTGATGCAGAGAAAATCAGAGGAATTTGAATCTCAAAAATTTAGAAATCAAAAGATGAAGTTCAAACTTATTTTTGAAGCCAGCCTTGAGGTATTTCTGGTATTTGACTTACAATCTTTCTGGACTGCTGTAAAACACTTTTAGAGTAGTTTAAATTTTATACTGCCTCCATTCTAGCAGCTTCTGTTACTGTGTATTTTTTTAAATGAAAAAATAGCCAGAATTTACATTTCAAATGTGGGTGTCAGAAAGTTAAACACCAAAAGAAAAGCTCAATGGCTCAGCAGGTATAAATCATCATACTGATTCTGTTGCATTTTTGTATTCAGGTACAGAAAATTAGCAACCCACATTGGAAAACTTTTAAGTATGCCCTTGTTAATAAGTCCGCTGCTCCATTTGAGGCAGGAGCAAGAGAACCTTTCAGTATACAAAATTTTACATTTCTGATAGAACAGTGCTAACATAGAATGCAGAGGATTTTATTGGGTGCAGTGTCGTTGATTACTGGTAGTCTTTGAAATGGGCACTAGGAATATAGACGTGAAAGAAAGTAACTCCTGCTATGCTATTTTTTTATGTTCTGTTCCCTGCCATTGTGTGTGCTGGTAACTTCAAGCAGGTAGATGCAAATGCAGAGCAGGCACCAGGCTCTGCTAATACTGAAACGCCTCTTTATTTGGGACTAATGCCAGGACTAGGCGGTGGCTGTTAACACTGGGAAGAGATCTGTAACAACTTTTGCACAGTACTTCCCTTGCTAGAAGTTGAGCAACAAGGTCTGTGTAGACACAGCCTATCTAAGTACACACATTGCTCGATGACCTTTTCAACCCAGCAGGTTCAGATTGCAGAACTTTGGGCGATGGTGGCCAAGATCATGGTTAATCAGTATTGAGCTGGGTGTAGATGGAATTGTCAAATGCTACTCCTGTCATTCTCTTGAAACAATGATTTCATTAGCTGCCAGGAAGCTATTTGGCAGGTCCCCTCTTGTGGATTCTCTCAGAAAAGTTGGCTGGAGAGTGACCCCTCACCTGGGAAGCATTTGAAGCTCAGCTTGCTAGGAGACTGAGAGATTGCCGTGTTTAACCAGGTAGACCAAGTGCCAAGAATTAATTAGTTTCATCCTATGCTATGCAGCAGAAACACAAGAAGAGGTTCTGATCTTGAGATTGACTGTGCAGGTGGAATCTTGCACTATGGCAAAGTTTTCCATAATTAAAGACCTTTAAGTCACAGGTCAGGGCTCCCTTGTGAATAGAACCAAAACTCGCACGTACCAATCTCACAAGCTTCTTTAGAAACAAACAGTTTAAAACATTGAAAATAAAAGAAGTCATCTGCTTTGTTGTTGAGTCTTGTTGGATTTTCCTTAAGGTGGAAGGGGGGATTGTTTTGATTATTTTATTTTGCATTTGACAGTGCATGAATGAAACTACACCTGATGTAAATGTAATATAAATGCAAGAAGGATGATAATGCTGGAAACTGTTTTATTATTTTATAAGCTACTTGTTTTTGTTGCTATTGCTTTTCTTGGCACATTCCTCGTGGAGACTTTAGCTGCTGGTTTGAGAATTCTTTGTAGAAGTACCACTCTTGCTTGCTGGGCAAACTGCTTCTGCTGCAAATATAAAATCATGAATTCTTGGCATAATTCTAAACTAGTAATAGTGGATTGATCTTGGGAAAACAAGTTCTTCTGGGGTTTCAGATTTCATGTTGAGCTAAGAATGCATAGATGACTTTTATGATCCTGTGCTGGTCAGCTGGTCATGCTGGTCAGCTTCCGTGTTTTACTTTGTTCCAAAACAGCATCATTCTTTCAATATAAAGTTATGACATTGTAGTTGGTTAGAATATTCTGGAACCTTACTGTCAATATTATTTTGTTTCTGTTAGTTCTGGTTTTGAGAAGGATGAAGTCTTTTAAGGGCTAAATTTATTTAAATACATTAGTCCTGATGGTTACAGAGATCTCCTTATGGAACACTTGTGGTCAGCAGCTTCTGGTTAAGTGGAAGGAAGTTATGGAGTGAGTCAATCACAAGCAGGTCTTCCCTGTTCTAAGTCCATTCTTTTTCATCATCAGTGTTCCCTGAAGGGTATTTTAGCAGATTGTTGTCCCTCGAGGCCCCTTACTCAAGGTCTGTGCCCTTCAAGACTGTTGTGAGCACCAAACCCATGCCTGGCTTTCCTTCAAAGGAATAGGAGCTTTGTGGCTGGATGGGGGGACCCAGTCATAATCTCACCCTTTATGTTCTCCTACTTGGAGAATCTTGTGGTGCCATATGGGCAGTGAGAACACTCATCATCTTTCCTCAGATGATTTACCAACTCCAAACAAGTTGTGTTTTCCTCTCAATATTCTTAGCCATCTCTGACATGATGCACAAAGCCTTACACAGCTTGCTTCACCTTATTTGTCCTCTTTCCTGAAAATCGGTATTTGTCTACATCAGAATTTCAGTTATTGTTAATATAGGAATAATATTTGGGGGATTTTATTATATTTCCAGTGGCCCATGCTCTTCCTTGATGCTTTGTAGGTCCCTGATTTAAGGTTTAAATGTTTTAGTTGTCTCTTACTATTGATGCACAGTTTCTTTGGCCAGACTTGGCACTATCACATTACTGACTACATTGCCTATGCAGCTATTGCTGGTTTTGCCCTGTCTGCTGTTTTACATGCTCGTTTTAATTGTCCATTGCCGTGTTTGTAGACTTTTTCTTTTGCATTTCTTAGTTTAAGTTGGGTCTCTGAATTGTGTCAGATTGGATGCCAAAGAAGGTTAGAACTGGCCCAAGAACTCCTGTTTTCGTGAATATGTGCTCTCTGTTACCAAATATTCCTCATCCTAGAGCTTTCTGCTCATCCTTTATCTTGCTGCACTATCTTTGCCTTCCTTAAAAGCCAAACCTGAGGTGTTGCATGCTGCGTTGGTCAAGATCACTTGCCTCAGCCCACGCCTGTGCAGGTTTGGCTGAGGATGGGAGAGAAAAATAAGAAAGCAAAGGTTTGTTAAGGGGTGTCCTCAAACTCTTCTATTACTAAAATATGTGTTGCTTATGCCTTCTACCAGTATCTGTGCTTGATCTCTGCATTGAATTTTTTTATTGTTGTTGTCATGTAGGGGAGAAAAATTGGTGACTGGAGAAAGGAAGGGTGATTGCCATGAGATTCATAGAAATAATTAAAATCATCAGCAAAAGAGAGAGCTCTCTTTCTGCCCATAATAAAATACTGATTTCAAATTGATAGGTTTTTAATTTTTTCATTATATGTCTCATCAAATAGATAGTTAGGGATAAGCTAAATGTATTTTGACTTATTTTGTTTTAGTTTTTCTTATCTAGTTCAGATAAAAAAATAAATTATTAGCAGTATAAATATTCAGTATTATTCAGTTCTCTGAGTAAAAGAGTATGTAATGCCTTTGGATGGAATCATACTTTATTTTCTTATTTATGGCTCTTCCTATGTTAGAGCTAGAGTACTGGATCTTCTTCTCCCATCAGCTTATAGGATTATTCTGAAACAAAGCCCCATATTTCCTTGGCTATTGGATTGTCCAGAAGGCTAGAGGTACATTTTTGCTGCAGTTATCATGTTTATGAAGATCTATGTGGGAGGCGTTACAGATCTACACTGCCTTAAAGTGTTCTACAAATTCATTACAGATCATATTTAAAAATCAGAGTAAATAAAACTCATTTATGGGACAGCGTAGGTATCCATTGCAATCTGAACTACCTGCCCAGAGTCCAGAGCATTTCTCCTTTACTGTGTGCAGAGGTACTCTTTAAAATCTGAAGACAATACTTAGTGCTAGTATAAATCTTTTCAAATGGCTGGTGTCTCCTGCATTTACAGCATTTTAGTATCTGAGCACATATACCTTTTGAATATTTTAAGTATCGTAGGAGCCCAAAGGGTAGGTCAGTGCTTCCATCTGTCTTGCAAGATGCAAAGTGACATTCTGAATGTGACACAAATATCACAGCAGAGTGTACCTAGAAATGGAGCTCATTGCCATGGATTTCAGTCAATTTTCCTTAAAAAAGTCTCTCAGTTCTTAATTTGTCTGATACAACCCAATTTAGGGTGTTAAGACTGATTATTCAGGGGCAAACCTTGAGTGGTCCATACAGTGTAAAAATACAGAGTTGTTTTCTTAAACAAAATGATCCATTTTCACAGAACTCCTAACTGGAAGAAGCTGTTACAAACCACTGGCTGGGGTGATTCCCACCCCTCCACCCCCACTGCAGGGTACTGCATGTCAGCAACACCTGTACAGGGCCCAGTGGCTTGTGCTTCACAAAAAGCATTTCTGCCAGCGAGGATCCAGCCTTGATCTGAAAATCGGGAGATCTATATTCTGCTGCCATTTGCAGCTTGTCTGGTTGCATCTTGCATTAATTCACCAAATACCTGGCTCTGCTGACTGAGTCCTCACCACCATCTCCCTGTACAAGTTGTGTTGTGCAGGCGGACCACTCCTCAGATAGACTTCAGGGCTGATAAAATCGGAGCTGCTGCCTCCAGGGTTTTGAATACTGCTTTAGCTCTTTCTTGTGCATCTCCAGGATTTCACAATGTAATTTTAAAGATCTGTAGACCAGAACTGAACTTTTAATTCCATTTTTGCTCATGCTGCTTTTTCTGAAAGGACGAGATATATTGGAGGAGTGTGTTACCCCTCCTTGCCACACTTGCTCAAGCAGGCTCACTGCTGGAGCCTCCTCCCAGGTTCAGGCTTGTGGCACTCCGGATCCAGGCTTTCATTTCAGAGATGTGGCTAGAACCTGTCATCCAGGGTTTTTTCAGTTTTACATTTGACATTTGTATATTGTGTTATTGTGCAACTTCTCTTTTATTTCTTTTCTTCCCCACCTGCCCCGCTCACGCCGTCCCAGCAGTGGAGGAGCATGTTTTGGTTTGTTGTTCCTTTCAAATGGCCCCAAGCCGGAGTGATTTGGATTTCTCTGTATAATCGTGCTGTCCTGATTCATATCTCTGCCAGTCTAAGTTATCTGCTCCAAATTTTGAAATGTGTATTTCCATCATTGGAATGATGGAAAAACCATTGGGATTTACACTCTGAAACATCACTCTAAATATTGTGATTTGATGCTATTTTCCTGTTTGCAGGTACTTTGGAGACCTGACAGATAGCCTAAGCATTGATCCTATACTTTACTGAATGGCATAGCTGAGTGTGTAAGTTAGGCCACTGAAGACAAAACGTAGTGGAGTTGGGTGAGATGAAAAGGAAGTAGTTCTCTTATGTTCAGGCAATTTACATGCGTGGTTTGTTCAGTTCTGTTTCTAAGTACGTATCGAACATGACGTTCTTTATGTCTGAAATAGTAGCAGAATAACCTAGTGGTTGCTAAGGTAATGAGACCCACTGTTCCCTTACCAATTCATGTAAGTAAAGTATGGAATTTAATTTCACTCTGTGTTACCTGAGGCAGCTCTGGCATCTGATAAAAAAATGATCTTCACATTCTTATCCTCTTCCTTTCTGAATTTCATTGAAATACTGAGATGTTTCTCTTTTTGTAAATAAATGAGGCTGCCCTGCAGATGGTGGGGTAGAAAGTAGACTAAGAATTACATCTTTTGTCTTACAGCTGTTTTTACTCTCAAAGTATATTTGTCTTCCTGCTGAAACACTTCTATTGCTTGTGATAGGGACTGAAGATTTGACTGCCATAAAAGTTCTTCTTTCTGTTTTTCTCTTGATGAAGAACTTACGTGTTTATTGTCTGTTCTGGTGCTGTGGTTGGAAAGTACAGCATGAGCATGAATCCTAGATTTATTTCTTCATCAAAGGAAGGAAGGTTCCTTTCTGATTGTGTATCAAAAGCAATATGGTAAAAACAGAAATTTGCAAACACAGGACACCAATAGGTGAATGACTGAGATGCTTACCTGGTGAAACGATTTTTGACAAAGATTGTCACTGCCTTGGGAGTGCAGGCAGCAAACAAGAAATCTGAAGGGGCTCTGACCAGTGTGCAGCCAGGCAATGCTGCACCCCAGGCCACCTTGACTTTGTAATGGAAAAAGAGAATCTGTATTGAGCTACTCAGCAGCTGATCAATCACCTGAGTCCACCAGGCCAGCCTTGCAAGATTCTATCTCTTACCTTCATGAAGAGCAAGAAGAAACAGCTGAGGCATAGGATGGAGTTATGCTTGGAGTAAGGGGATCTATTGTAAGAGAAAGGCAGCTTGTTATGCTGCATTATGCACCAGCAGAATACTGTTCTGCTTTTTTATGCTACAAATTGTGAAACAATGAATGTCTTAACCATGTCAAATTGATACCAAGTCATGGGTCACTTGCAAATGTAAGTTGCCACAAGTGGGCTGTTTTAGACTAGTAACTGTTTGGATATCAAGACTTTATATTCCAATAGTCTGTTTGCTCAGAGAAGTGGATCAGGGAGGTGAAGTGGACAGCTGGCATAATATATGGACACTTGAACCTGGAAACGAAAAGACAGCTGCTGGATCTAATTTTAAACATAGGTCTTGGTCAGATCGCTCTAGATCCTGCTTGTCCTGCTGCAGCAAAGTCGTTAATGGTAGTAGAGAGGCGTGAAGTTGAAGATACTGATAAAGAACTTTTGTGAGGAAGGGAATCACCCTTGTTCCAGTTATGGTATTTCCATTTTTCACAGTAAGTATTGTTAGCTTCCAGAGAATGGGAGTGGAAATGGTTTCTGGCTGGTACACGGTCTAATGCTGCTGACACGGGCAGCTTTTCTGGGGCATCTTAATGGGCAGTGGGACTCGCTGTCCTCAAAGTACAAGGGCAGCCAGCGCTGTTTCAAACGAGGAAAGTATGTAACAGAGTGGGGATTTTCCTAATATTTTAAAATAACACATAGTTACATATCAGTCAGGTTATAATTCCGAGTTTTTACATCACGGCTCGGGAATGCGGCGGCGTTAGCGGCGGTCTGCAGCTCCATCTAGCGGGGCGCGGCAAATCCTGCTTGCTCGGGTTTGGATTCGGTTGGGGTTGTTTTTTTTGTTTTGTTTTGTTTGTTTTGTGTTTTGGGTTTTTTTTAGCAAGTACAAAAAATAACCACGAACAATATCGTACCGATAGAATACTTCATTTGGGATTAGCCAGTTAGACACTTCATTAATTCAGCAGCTGGTTAAGTGTTTTCGAGTTTCTGTTTTGCTTTCAGAATGCCATTACCAAGCTGGGGGTAAAATTTGTTTGTTGTAAAGTGTGTTAGTATTGTTCTGCTTTATTAGGACTATGATGCTAAAATTCAGAGTTATGGAAACATTTCTGGTATTCACTCTCTTTAAGAAGTTAGCTAACCTCTGGGAATTTTGGAAGCAAGCAGCATATCACTCGTCTGAGGTGAAGATTCCCCTCTGCTAGACCACTCTGTCAACCACAATAGGTTTAGAAGTAACAGCTTTGCTGGTTAATATCTGCTTCAAGAAAGTGAAACGTCCAAATTTTTTAAATAATTGATTTATTTCCTTTTTAGTAACAAGAAACTTGATGAAATAAGAATAAAGAATAAACATAATTTGTGGGTTTATTACAAAACTTTAAACTGCAACTTGAATTTACATCTGTGGAGCTTGATTAGGGCAGAAAATATAATTATATTTTTCTAAAGGCAGTCTAAAATGGTGTGAATCTCCAATACAGAGAGACAGTCTAAATTAATTAATGATCACACTCAAATATAAAAGCAGTATGCATTTATCTGTCTTTTTTCCTAAGGCTATCCTAAGTGGATAAAATATATTTATTCTAACGTGGCATATAAAATCTCTGTTTAAACCATTGTAAATAGCATGAAAAGAGCTGAGAGCCAGAGTTGTAGGACAGAGGCCATAAATGGCCAAGTAGGAGGTCACATTTCATTTAAGCGAGGCCCCTAATATCAACAGTATTAGCCCAGCTAGTATTAGATTTGTGTTATATTTAAACCTTCAGCTTTTTTGCCTCCTGCACAAGTGAATGCTGTTCTTGTTGATTGAACTCAAAGGCTTTGAAGTGCCAGCTGCCAAGAGTGGTTTATTTCGAATCTTCTATCCCCTGTCTGCCTATGTATCCTTTCTAAGCGTGAATTTTTGTCTGCACCTCCTATTTAATGCTCTTACTGTCAACAGGCTAGTTCAGAAGTACCGAAATTGCGGAAGGAAGATCAGAAAGCACGAAACGCACTCTTGGCTGATATCCAGCAGGGAACTCGCTTAAGAAAAGTGACTCAAATCAATGACCGCAGTGCACCACAGATTGAAAGTAAGTCTGTGCTCCTCGGCAAGGCCTGAGTGAGCTTCGCTGAAGCCTCAGGTGTGGGTGGAGATCAGCTGGACAGTTTCACACTGAAGGTTTGAAGTTCAGCAAAGGTCTGTATCTTCATATGGCTTTAGGATGCAGAGTGGGGACACTGTCTAAGCTTGCATCCTGCTCTGAGATCAGTAACTATTAACATTTCATGATAAGTCTGTAGCTGGATATCTCCTTACCAGGCATTCCTTGTCAAAAAAAATTAAAAATCATGAATGATTAAATCCTTGAGAGTTTCTCAATAAAAAAATTAAGCAAGAATTGTTGGCTCTTGCAGAAAAATTGTTCTTTACTAGATTAAAAGAACAAAAAATGCCAAAAAATTTTGGAAACATAAATTTAATGTTAGGCCTAACACAACTTCTTCTTGGTGTCATGATTAATGTGAGAATAAAGAGCACCAGAGGGTGCTGTGCTCCAAATTACAGGTCCAAGAGTGATGGCAGTTACTGTAGTAACAGTAGAGGGAAAAGTCTGGCTTTGGCCCTTTGTTGGTGCCAAGCCTTAGCAGTCTCAGGGTAAGGATGAAATGATTTTCTGATATACCCTGTGTTTTGGTTCTTTTTAACAGAACCCAAAGGAGCTAACAGAGATGGAGTTAATCCAGCTGTCAATAAAGGTGGCTCTCAGCAGCCTCTGGGAGGTTTATTTGCTGGTGGCTTTCCTGTTCTCAGACCAGCAGGCCAGAGGGACATGACAGGTAAGGACTTTATTTGTATGAAAGCATAGCTGAGGGGAGCAGTGATTTGGGATAAAAACACTTTGGGGTTAGCTTTAGTGATTCATTTTTATTGGGGGTTTTTTCTGAATCTTTAGTTCATCATGTGACCACGGAGGGCTCAATTAGTAACATGCTTGAAGCCATCTTTCTAGATCTCAGGTGCCTTATTTGTTAAAGTGTAAATAAAAAGCTTTTTCCACACTGGGTAGGAAAGAGATTGAATAGATGTCTTTAACCGAGCTTTTTACATTATTTTAATGAAAACTTCTAATTGTGCCTCAGAGTGTTGAAATTTGAGCTTATTATTTCAGCACAAATGGCAAAGTCATATTTCCTTCCCTCTATTAGCATATATTTCTGTGGTATTACAGTCTTGGTTGTTACTTTAAAGATTCATATTAAAGATTTTTGCCCTCTGGACTTTACAAAGTATAGTTTTGATCCAGCAAGGTTATTTATTGACCTGAAAAAGTGTTTTGTTGCTTCACAATGACAGGAGGAAGGCAAATGTGGGAGCCCTACTGTTCCTTTCCCCTCAAGAAGTGCCAGCATCAATGAGGGGTGACTGTTAGTCACAGTGATGACCTCTGGTGCTGTTGGGCAGCTGGTGCCTGATCAGGCAGCACAGAGCAAAGCAGGCTTTTGCAGGGAAAGACTTTGGTTCTGCCTGCAGGGTTTTTTCTCCTGGAAGGCAGGCTCAAGATGCACAGCACTGCATGTGATAGGGCTTCCTCACAAAGCTTCAGCTGCAGCAGCTACTTTGAGTTGTTTTTAAAATTGTGGCCATGCCTATCAGACTATGTGAGTATAGAATGAGATGCCTTTTTTGACATCTTGCTTTGTGATAAATCCTTGACATTTACTCAGGAAAATACATTTTGTAGAGTCGACAGTCTTTGGGCATTTGCTGTTGAAAATATTTGAACCCATGCATCCTGGAAAGCCTTTGAGGCATTGCTTTTAAGAGCTTGGCTTTTGTTCAGGGGGTTGAGATTTATGTAAAGTTTATGTGAATTTTTTAATCCTAAGCAATCATTTAATTTCAAGGATGCAATATGATGTGTGTCAAACCACCTTTTCACCAGGACTCAGCGATGCTCAGCTGGCTGTACTAGACAGATGAGGCTGGTGTGAAGGATCCCAGATCTCTGCAGAGAAGCCCCTTTTCCTTAAACTGTTTCATTTTGCAGAAACTGAGGAAGAGGGAGGGGGCTAGGGTGTCTCAGCAGTTCGTCATATAACTAAGCAGAATCCCTTGTGCCCATTGGAGTACGTCACATCCTAAGCCCCATTACACCATGGGCAACCTGTTGGATACGAGATGTTTTGGAAGAATTAGTTTAACCCCTTAGGGTATCCACCGGGAAGGGGAAGACGAAGACCTTGCTCTTTGCGCTATTTTGTCTGACGAGTGGGAACGCGGTCCTGCAGGATAACGTGTGACATCTGTTTTCAGCAGGGAGGCCTGGGCAGGTTTCCGGAGTCCGAGCAGCGGCCCCCAAACACTCCGCCCCAGCGAACAGCGGCGCTGCCAAGCCGAGCAGTAACCCCTCGCACCCAGCCGAAGGTCCAAGGGCAGCTGTGCCACCAGAGCCTCCCAGCACCTCCCGAGCCGGAGCGGGAGCCGGAGCCGGCTCCGGGCGGCCCAGCCTGCCCGCCCCCCCTCCACCGCCTCCCGCTTCCAGCAAACCTTCCCTCACTTTCCCTCCTCCTCCCCCTCTCCCTCCTCCGGCCGATCGCCCTCCCAAGGGGGTGACGCCCGGCGCGGCTCCTCCGCCCCCGCTCCCTCCTCCCCAGGCTGACAAACTCGCCAAGTCTCCAGCAGGCGCTTCACACCCGCCCCAACCGCCCCCTCCTCCTCCTCCCCCTCCCCTGCCCCTCGTCCCCCCCTGCGGGCTGCCGGCCAGGACTGCCGATGTCCCTGCGGCTACCGCCCCTCCAGCCGAAGGGAGGG